>NW_010197464.1:0-48845 GCF_000695765.1 Mesitornis unicolor | reverse complement strand
GGGGGAGACTCTCCTTAGTCCTCCTTCTGTTACCAATGTATTTATAGAAGTATTTTTGATTGCCTTTAACAGCACTAGCTAGATTAAATTCCAGCTGTGCTTTGGCCTTTCTAATTTTCTCCTTGCACAGCCTCATGGTAGCCTTGTAGTCCTCCTGAGATGCCTGCCCCTTCTTTCAAAGATCATAAACTCTCTTCTTTCCCCTGAGCTCCAGCCAGAGCTCTCTGTTCAGCCAGGCCGGTCTTCCCCTCCAGCTCGTTTTCCGACACACGGGGATGGCCTGTTCCTGTGCCTTTAAGAGTTCCTTCTTGAAGGGTGTCCAGCCTTCCTGGACTCCTTTGCCTTTCAAAACTGCCTCCCAGGGGATTCTGCCAACCAAGTCCCTAAACAGGCCAAAGTCTGCCCGCCAGAAGTCCAAAGTGGCAGTTCTGCTAACCCCGCTCCTTACTTCTCCAAGGACTGAAAACTCTATCATTTCATGATCACTATGCCCAAGACAGCCTCCAACCATCACATCCCCCACAAGACCTTCTTTGTCTTTATTTTTCATTTTTTAAGTCATAAACAGTCCTACAAATTTAAAAGTTTGTTAATTTTGTATCTGTGGTTAGGTAAAACGGCTAAGTTGAATCTTGGAAGTCTTTGTAGTAGGATTTTAATTTTAATCTATACTAAGCATTAAAGAAAGATATTTTGGTATCAGAGGGCACAAGCTGTTGCTGAAGGTATTGATATTAGATATGAACCTGAACTGAGGTATTTCTGAAACATTATCTACATTTTTCTTAAACTGAAGCTTACCAGGAGAAAAATTACTTAAAAATCTTGACATTCAGAACTTCATGGTTCTGTGCTATAGATAATTTGCTATATCGCCTAATATGCAACTTTTTCAGAGGTTGTATTCAAAAGATACTTTATTCCATGAAATTTGAAAAATGCTTAGAAAATTGGACACTGGCATTTATCTTTTGGAGTAGAAGAAAAAACATTAACTGCGTTTTTGTGGTTGTGTGTGTGATACTGAAGGTCCCTTCCAATCCAAACCATTCTGTGATTCTATGATTTTAATCTTCAGCTGTAGGAATGATGTTCACAACTGACACTGTCCTTTTCCTTCCCACAGCTCACACACACACTTGTGGGTATTTCTATGATACTTCTAGTCTGTAAGGATTTGGCCAGCTTTTGTGTGAAATAACTTTGATTCAATTTTCAAAACTAAATGTTATCACTACCAAAGCTGAGGAAGATTGAAAGTTCTTAACTTTATTTTTCCTTTGGCTTAATTGCTTTCCAAGTCATTATTGCTCAGTTGTCACTGAAGTCCAAAAATTGAATCTTTATTGGGTTCACTTATCTTGCAGTAAATGCAATTTAAAGTGAAATTTAGCATTGAAGAACTAAACATTACCATGTTAATCTTCAGTGTCTTGTTTGAAAGTTAGTGCAGCTTTTGTCCTGTCACTTAGTTGCTCATGAACTTTTTTAACTGTTGTGGTTTCCATAAAATACTGAGGTGTGTATAAGGCCTGATTAGATAAATTTTAAGGTTTAAGCTCTTTAGTAGGTATTTTTTTCATGCACTCTATTTTTAATAATGGCTTTTTCTCTTTTTTTAAATGCTTCATATTGGTAAATCATAATAATGGATTTAAGACTAGTGTTTGCCCTTCCTAAGGATAAAGGGCAAATTATTTAGAAATAAACAATATTTGTCCTGCTTAAATGAATAATTATTCCTAAATAAGAATATGACTTGATTTCTACTCCAGGTTATCAAAGAAAAAAAGCTGTGCTTACTCTTCTGAATAGAATTCGTTATTTTCAGTGAGAGATGCATAAAACTTCTTAATTGTTTTGTGTTTGATCTGAAGTCAGAAGTAATATAATATACTTTACTGAATTAAATTTTCTAAGAACAGTGAAAGCTCAGCTAAGTTTATTAATGCACACATTAAGTGGGTATCAGTTTACGAAGCTCATGTGAAGATGCTTTTGATATTCTGGTAACCTTTGTAAATATGGTTGTATGTTACAGAAAGCACTGTCTTTTGATTAAAAAAAAAAACTAGTGAACGGTTGGTGTGCTAGATGGGGGTGTAATTTGGGTGTGCAATTCAAGTAATGATGCTTTCAGAACATTAAACTTTTTTCTACTTGCTAAATCCTTTTTGCTGTTATCTTAAAAAGACAGTTCACTTTGTCACCTACCATAGCATCTAATTAATCTTAATTTATGTTAACTCGCAGCGTGGATTTTGAGCTATTATTGCTAGAAAAAGTTTGGCAACTTTGGGGACTAGAAATGGGCGGCTACTTTGGCAGGAGTCGCTTGCTGAAGGAAAACCAGCACACTGAGCAAAAGTATCTTACAGGCTAAATGAGGTCTCTGAAGGGCCATTTGGACTGTGCTGGCCCAGTGCACAGCTAAAGCTGTTTCACACCCATGTGGAATTTTTTGGAAGTTTCAAGGAAAATTTTCATTGCTAAGTTGGGGCAAAGTAATAGGCTGTAAAATGTGATGCAATGGAAACTACTTTTGGTTTAAAGTTACTTCTGCTGCTGTTTTGGTGGGGTGGGGGTGGCGAAGTCTGTGAAAACTTTTCCCTTCTTTTTAAAGTACCTGTTTTTCAGCAATGCAAAGTTATTGTGATTTCATATTGTCAAATAATTCCACAGTTTTTTGCTAAATAACCCTCATAACCCATGTGCTTGTTTTTCAGTAAACCTGATATGTCTCGGTTGAGGCTGGCTGCAGGGAATGCTATCGTGAAGTTGGCACAAGAACCTTGTTACCACGAAATCATCACCTTAGAACAGTACCAGCTGTGTGCACTAGCCATAAATGTAAGGAATTTAGGTGGGACTTCTGGGTTGTTGGCAAATATATGAGTATATATGTAGTTTGTTCTGTATATTGTGTATATGTATCTGCTAGTCTGATTTTATGCAAAGCGTTCAGCCTTGGTATTAACTTATTTTCTCTCTACATAATGCTGGAAACTGATTTTGGATGAGAATTACATCTCTAGTACTAGGCTGCCCAGTGGAGGAATGTTAACTTGAAGTAGTAAAATGTTAGAATATTGATAAACCAAGGAATTCAGTATTGACTTAAAGTAATATCCCAGCTGTATTATCACATTATTAAAAGTTGAAATGAGATGATATAATGTATAGTGGTTTCTTGATACTTGGGTAGCATATATTTGGAACGCAGTGGTCAGCATAGATAGTTGGCATCCTTTAAATATTAGAAGAGATAAGGAGAGATTTCTCAGTACATATTGAAATTCTCATCCTTAATTTCTGCCTGTAAGCCCACAGTAGCAGAAAGGAAATATACTTTCAAATTGTAAGTAGAGATACAGAGATCCTCTGTGCTCCTCTCTTTTAGACTTAGCAAATTCTACAGAAGTGGATTCCCACCCCAAGAATAAGGTGATCATGGAGAGACTCATGTTGGTGTTACTAGTGTAGCTGCTGGTATTGTCCTGACCTTACAAAAGTCAAGAAGTCCTCTGGAAGGAATCCCTTCAGTAATAAAGATATTCCATTCTAGACCTTAATTCTTGTGACTGGCTAAAGCTTTAAAAGCTACAACCCATTTTAAACATCAGAAGATTTTGAATTTGGCTTTTAATATTAGAAAACATGAAGTATAGCTTATGTATGGATATTGTTTATTTTCATGTAGAAAATCTTCTTAAGTTCTTAAGTTTTTTGGATTTGGGTACAGTTAGGCTAGAAAAATCTTTCATATACTAGAGTAAGACAGTCTGTATTAGGCATGTATATTGTTGTAACAGTGTTTATGTGGATTTCAAACTTCTGTGTTCCTGTGGAAAGGAGCCCTTATTTAGTTCTCAAATGTTCTGAAAAACAAGAGAAATAGAACAAAACTTAAAATTACTCAAGCAGATGAAATCTAACAAAAATGCAGCCAAAATTCAGTGGTAACAGCTGAAGGTCTTAACACTCAAATGAGGTCTGATGCTTTTCAGTCTTCCTATTCCAAAACCTAATAGAAATGTTAGTCTTGTGTCAGAATGAGTTTTGAAGATTTCTACAATTCAGAACAAAATTAGTAGAGAGGAAAATAGCCACTTACTGTAATGACGAATAAAATCTGTCTCTGTTCCGGAAAGGGTACTCTATCTAGATAACGTCATGCCAGACTAGCCTTGCCAATATAGGATTTGCATGTTCTGTTTTCTTTTGATACCACTGATAAAAATCTGTTCATTTCTTTAGTCACTTCCCTCCTCTGGCAAATTGTTTACTGCTGAATGTTAACCTTACAGGTCTCTATCAGAATTTGCCTTCACTGTTTTGACTCTTCAGTATGTTACATGCAAGCTGCTTGCCCTCCATTTCATCATGGTCTCTCACTTTCTTTTTTCACTTATTTTACAGCTCTATCAGCCTTAACTGTTTGTGGAAATAGATAACAGATGTGTTGTCACCTTTTTTGCTGTATTTGAGTCTTAATGCTTACCTCTCCTCAATCTTTGATAGGGAATTTTGAGAGAGGCGATATACATTAGAAGAACATAATGGGGTCGGCAACATTTATAAACAAATTAGTATCACCTCTTACTATAATGTCACACAATAACTTGGGTTGGAAGTGATCTCTAAAGATAGTCTCATTCCAACTCCCTGCTCCTTGGCAAGGACAGCTTCCACTGGATCAGGTTGCTCAAAGTCCCATCCAGCCTGACCTTGAAGGCTGCTAAAGATGGGGCATCCACAACTTCTCTAGGCAAACTGTGCCAGTGTCCTACCACCCTCATTGTAAAATATTTCTTCCTTATCTCCAACCTAAACTTAAAGCTCCTTCGGTTTAAAACCATTGCCGCTTCTCCTGTTGCTGCAGACCCTGGTAAAATGTCTTTCTTTCTTGTTAGCCCCCTTCATATATTGAAAGGCTGCAATAAGGACTTCACAGAGCATTCTCTTCTCCAAGCTAAACAACCCCAACCCTCTCAGCCTTTCTTTATAGGAGAAGTGATCCAACCCTCTGACCACTTTTTGTTGCCCTTCTCTAGACCCGCTCCAACGGGTCCATGTCTGTCTTGAAATAAGGACACCAGAGTTGGATGCAGTACTCCAGATGGGGTCTCACCAGAGCAGAGTAGAGGAGGATACTGGTTCATCCACCAGTATCCCTAAATTCTTCTCTGCAGGGCTGCTCTCTATCCATTCATCCCTCAGTCTGTACTGATACTGAGTATTGCCCCTAGCCAGGTGCAGAATCTTGCACTTCGCCTTGTAGAACCTCATGAGGTTCACATGGACCCGTACCTCAAGGCTGTCAAGGTCCCTCTTGAAGGCATCTCTTCCCTCTAGTGTATCAACTGCACCACTCGGTGTCATCCACAAGCTTGCTCAGGGGTGTATGCAATCCCACTATCTGTGGTTAATAAAGGTACTGAACAATACCGGTCCCGATACTGACCTCTAAGGGACACTACTTGTTGCTGATCTCCATTTGGACATAGAGCTGTTGACTGCAATTCTTTGGATACAACCATCCCTGCAATTTCTTACTCGTCAAGTAGCCCATCTATGAGACTCAAATCTCTCCAATTTAGATACAAGACTATTGTGTGGGACTATGCCAAAGGCCTTGCAGAGCTCCAGGTATATGACATCAGTTGTTCTCCCCGTATCCACCTGTGCAGTCCCTCCATTGTAAAAGGCCATGAGATCAGTCAGGCATGATTTGTCCTCTGTGATACCATGTTGGCTGTCTGTAATTGACTCTCTGTTATCCATATGCCTTGACATAGCTTCCAGGAGAATATATTCCACATAGTACCTTTTTTGTCACTTTTTCTCCCCATTTATTGATGTTTCTTTGCCTTTTATGACCTTTTTACTTTTTTACTAAAATTGAGGTTGCAAGCTCTGTCAGGACAGGATTTCTGCCTTTACTTTTCTTTGCAGCTCCTAGGGGATTTTGAATACTTATTCATAACTTCTCTAGATCTTCTTGAGGTCTTCTGCGGTTTCATTTCTCTCTGCCAGACTGTTGAATTCAGATCCTCAGATACAGAGTAACTTTAATGGTTTCAGTGACTTTTGTATTTCCAAGTGGCGCTGTATTCCTGTGTAAATGATCTGTATTTGTTTCTGAGATACTTGCATGTGTACATACGCATACATGCATATTTATGCTTAGAATGTTTAGTATTAGAATCCATTTCTTGATGGTAGACACATTATTCTGAGAGTTTATTCCTTCTTAACACTATTAAGTCTAGCCACAAATTAGGACATTGAGGTGACGTCAAGGCCAACTCTAGTACTAGGTAATTTAATTATAGCAAATTTTCTTTAAGTGAACAGATCAGCAAGGAGATTAAACAAAAGGAAAAGCTTAATTGTTGATGTTTGTGATGGTTGCACAGGTTCTGCTATGGTTCTGTGCTAGCTGTTTTTTGGGGTTTTTGTGGTTTGGCTTGGTTTTGTTTTTTTTTTCATCAGAGACTGCCATTTTGTAATGTGGAATGATTAGGGTGCAGAATACATAATTAAGTGTTGTTGCTAATTGCTGTAATAAGGTTGCCCTGGTAATTAGGGACTTATGATGATGAAATGCATGTAATTTAGGCATTTTAAAGTAAGTTATATGTATTTGATGAAACCTATAAGCTCACCAGCAGTTAAGTTCTTTGATGTGCAGAACAAATTTTGGTGTCGGCAGAGCTTCATATTGAAATAAAGTAGGAAATAATTGAGCATAGTGTTCAGTATTTCAGTGTTTAATAGGCTTTAAGACCAGTTTTAAGATCCAATAAGCTTTGCTGTTGAAAAGGCAGTTATAATTGTATTTAGAATAAATGTTTTAGATTAAGTTGCATTTATTTAAAACAAACAAAAAACCAACAACAACAAAAAACCCACAAAAACTGAACAACCAAAAAAAAACCACCAAAAAACCCCCCAAAAACCCAACCAAACCAAAAAACCCTCGAAGTTTTGAGTTTTCAACTGAGTGTTTTAATTGTTTAAGTCTTTTGTCCATGTTTGAGAATCAGAGTTGTGCCTGACAGGTGCATGGTGCTTCGCAAATATGTTTTAAAAAATACTTTTAAATTGTGAACCTCTGAGGAATTGGCATTAAATTCAGAGTAGTAGATATGTAAAATTGGTCTAATGTATGAGGTTTAGTTGTACACTATAAAAAATGTAGACCTTGATTGAGTTTGATCTTCCTTTCAATGAACTAGTGTAACTGAGGTGAATTTAAGGTTATTATCAATATTAAAAGATAAAAATAATTCCAATTTGTGCTACACAACACCATGAGTAACAACCAGCTGTACCTTCCTTGGTGCTCTGGGTCAAGGAGGACGTGCTTCCTTGTCAATAAACCAACTAGGCACAGGTCGCTTCTGAGCTTTCCAGAGGTTTTAGACTTAGGTGATATTATTGGGCAGGAAAAGGGGGCTATATCTTAGCCTTATGCTGGGGAATGGATTTGCTATAACGAGAAGCTGAGTATGTCTCATAGGTTTGTGGTCTTGGGTTGCTTCAACTCTGTCTACAACAGGCACTTCAGAGTTTCAGTCCATAGAGGAAGACAATGGCTTGAAACACAGAAGGAGAAAATGGGGCTTGATTAATTTCTTCTGCATTTAATATTTGGATGGGGGGTAAGGGAGGCTTGTTTGATCTGATACATGATCTCTTTTGATGCCACTTGCAAATTTAGCAGAGTCAACCTTAACAGTGGCAGGGTTTTGTCTTTGCACCTCCTGTTGGCTGATAGCTGGAAACTCTCTTCAATTTTTTCTAGTTTCAAAACTGTCATTTGACTAAAATAGCTGTTTATTCCTGATAATGGTTTTTTCTTCATAAATCTTTCCTCTTGACCTTTTTTTTGGCAGGTTAAATGTGCCAAGCTGTTTTGGTGGCTTGTTTACCTTATGCTTTTCTGTATGTTTTTTCCTGTTTTCCACACCTTTTCTGTTAACCTTCCTTGGCCTATGTTACCATTCAGTACACTACAAACCATTTAGTCTCTTAAAGTATGTAGGTAATTTTCATACAGAGACATTTAAAGTTCACGTCTTTTCTGGAAATACGTTTATTTGCTGCCTTCATATTATTTTACTTTGTGTTATTTGGTAACTATTAGACACAGGTTATTCTCTTCTGTGGTCAGTCATAGTTCATAGGTTTCCACAATGCAATGGAAATGCTTGGTACTCTCTCCAGCGTTTGACCTTATCTTATCAGGTCATTCTGTTTAGTTTAATAAAATTTCTAGTATTAATGGTTTGATGAAAACTTGTGAAATTGTAGTAGTAAAACCAACACAGGTTACTGCTGGCTAAACACTGCTTGGTGCACGTCTTTGACTTTGGCTCGTATTGTAAACAATTTCAGTAACTCCACGCCTCAGTACTGCGCTAAATTAGGCCTTGGGTCTTGTGTGCGGTATCTTCCTGTACAGTTTCTGAACCTTAACTCTTATCCTGATCTTAAGAGAAGCTTCAACTGATTACTTTACTTTGCATTAAAAATATTCTTACAATTCTTATGTTTTTGTGGCTGCAAGGTCTGAAAATGATTTTTGGCATATTTACCCAGGCTTCCATGTTTTATTTCACAGTCTGTATTACTTTTAGAAAAGTTTACTGTTACCTTTTTTGTTTTTGCCTTTTTTTTAATAGGATGAATGTTACCAAGTGAGACAAATATTTGCTCAGAAACTTCACAAAGGCCTTTCTAGACTACGGCTGCCACTAGAATATATGGCTATTTGTGCACTGTGTGCAAAAGATCCCGTGAAAGAGAGAAGAGCTCATGCTAGGCAGTGCCTTGTGAAGAACATAAATGTCAGAAGGGAGTATCTGAAGCAACATGCAGCAGTTAGTGGTAAGAGAATAGAAGTCGCTTTTTGGTATAAGTGCTATAGTTCAAATGTGAATGTGAGTAGACTGAAAATATTGATGATTTTCTCTTTTTGTACATGGAATGGCTATCTAATGAAAACTGAAAATAGAGTCCAGATTTTCTTCTGAGATTTTAACAGGCATTTCTGAGCTCTTTCAGTTTTGTCAAAAGCTGTGCAAATGCTTATGCCTAAGTATATTGGAAGTAAAGTAGTTTTTCAAGGCGGTTGCGTGTACTGTAACTTAGTGGTTAATTATGTTGTAAGTGAAGTGACAATGATTAATTTTACTTCAGTAATTAATAATATGCAACCTTAATGACATAAATGCTGTATTAGATTGACTGTCTTTGTGCTGCTATATGGAGTAGCTTCTTAGCTTGTCTTATACTGACAAAGGACTGTATTTGTAGGCACTTCAGGATGAGTTTATGTAATTCTTTCTTCCCAGTGCCAGCAGTCTGATCATGGGAATGCTTTGTAAGTTATTACGGACTTGTGTTAGAAGTTTTTCTTTCAGCCTTCTTTCCCTTTTGACTTTCTCAAAGGTACACACAAAGTATGACAACACTGGTATATGATCATAGGAAAAAGCAGACCTTTATGAAGAGCTATGGGCATTTTGAATAAGAGTTTTTGAAAGTTTTTATGTCTTTAAAAGATTACAGATGGTTTGGCCTTTGTGAAATGAAGGGGATTTTTTTTCATCTCCTACTAGGATAGACCAGACCAGTTTTGTGAATCTGATCTCACAGATGCTGTCAGTAACTGATTTCCTTCTGCATTTATGAATCACAGATTTTATTATATTAGCTGTGTCAGTCTTTGTGTGCCTCAGTCCCCTTAGACTTTGATCAGTGAATAAGCCTCCAGAGAAACTTTTTTGTGTATTGTTAATGAGACTTTAAAAAAAAAAAGAGCAGTGCTTTTCTCCCTCCTCGATAACACATACAAAGAGAAATCCATTGAGTAAATGCCTTTAAGTCATCCTTAGACTATTCCTCTTGAAAGCTGAAAACTCTTTTTAGTTATGTAGGAGGAAAGTATAAGAATTCTCATATGATTAAAAGTAATTGCTGATTTCCTAACTCTGTTAAAATAGATGCTGCCAAGTTACTATCCAAAATCTGCAGAAGAAATGAAGAGGAGCCTGTATGTGTGTGATTCTTTGTATCCAGTAGGACCTCAAAGTGTGCCTGACCATTTCTTTTTTGTCTTGAAAGACTTGAGTGATGCCACTGATTTGATATGTACTGTAATCTATGAAGACTCTGGATTAAATATAGATAGCAGGATTTTTTGAGGATTACAGTTACCATTGTGACACTTAGATTTACCAACGTGAGCTTTTAACAAATAAAATGTCTTGAACTGTTTGCATCTTAGAAAGTCATTATTGCAGCAGTACAGCTAATGCTCAGTTCTGGTCAGATCATACGATTTAGGGGGGGTGTGTGTGTGTGTGTCTGTGTCTGTGTGTGTGTGTCTGTGTGTCTGTGTCTCCCTCTGTCATTCTCCCTGCTGGCCATGCAGTAACTCAAGGTGTAGTAATGCCGATGGTACCTCCTTTGAAAAGCTTCCACAAAAGAACCAGAGCTGAGAATCTGCATCTTTGATTAACACAGCTATTTTTCTGAAACTATAAATGTGTGATTTGGTGATATGTTTTTACTTGAAAGGTTGGTACAGGTGAGGAGGAGGGTATCTTTCAGATGTTTTGAGGGATTTCAGCATTTGTTGAGAAGATGGTAAACCTTGCCTAAGGAATACTTCCTAAGGACTGGTACCAGACAGTAAAATGCCTCTTTCCTCCACACTGGCATTTTACAGGCTGGCAGGAATTACACTCAGGCCTTGTAAATTTTCTACATGCCATTCAGAGTGGGAGCTACTCAAGAAGAGACTTATTTTGATTGTGGATCTGTTACTAATTTCATCTGGGTTAGAGACTTGTGTCTTCCACAGACATCTTTGTTTTCTGAGGCTGGGCTTTCACTTGCAAGTCAGTAAGTGAAAAAATTACAAGAGTAAGGATTAATTTTTTTAACAAATTCCTTCCTAAAGGCCTGCCATAAGGGTTTTTTGGCACATTCTAGTTTCAAGTGCTGGTAGCTCTTGTCCTTCTGGGTTGTATCTTTCTTCAGTAGAGATGAGGAAAGAATGTGTAAAGACTATTTTTTGCCACGATGGGTTAAAATAATGTTTCAATATTTTGTCCTTTTCCTGTTTTGTCTGGATCTGGTTCACTTTGTTTTCCAGACCCAGTTGGAATTACTGCTATAGTTATATTAAAAATTGTAGAAGGCAGGAAGTTAATGAAACCCTGTGTTTGTGAGCTCTTGATGAGCATTCTATTGAAGTTGCTAATTAATGCAGATAATAGTGGGTTGGTTTGCCTGGGACATGTCTAAGGCAAGCCAATTTGCTAGTGTTCTGAAATCATAATTACGTTCCTTTTCTTCCCTTTCACGTCTTTATTTTTTTTACTTAGTTGCGCAAGCAGCTGCTGCTAAAATGCAGGAGGATAGTGCTTGAATAAGTGAGGGATGTTTTTGAAGTTAATAGTGGATTGTCAATTGAAACACATTAAAAACTGCTTTGCAAAGTACACTATATTTCAATTACATAAATATAACTTGAAATATAAAGAGACTGGGTGATTTTATTGTTTCTTTCAAACTCTGTAATGGCTTACAGTCTCTAGTAGAGATACTACTCTTGATAATTAACTGCATCAACTGCAATGGCTGTCTAAAAGTGTATCCTGGAAACTTGACAGCACTCTGTGCTGGCCTTTAGTAATTTTGAACACTTTCCTTGCTATTATGAAAGAATCCAAATATTTGATATAGGCTGTGCATTACCCCTATTCATGCAGACCTTTAAGAATGGGTTAGATTGAGTAACACTTGACTTATGCATGGCAATTAGTGGAATCTACAATAAATCAAATCCTGTGAAATCTACAATAATGATGTGTTTTATTTGATGTGTGCTGTATTTGTTAAGCACATCTCTTATGAATACATATATTAGAGATAAAACTGTTAGTGTTCCAATGTATTTTAAAATAGTTTCAAATATTATTGTGTATAATGATTTACAGATGTTTGGACTTCTTATTTATGGGATAGTTAAAAGCTTACTTAGAGAAGATTTTCCAGACTCGCTCATGTCTTTCATGACCACTCGTTAGCTCAAAAATGTCGTTTTTCAAAAGCAAAGCCAGGAATTTCCCTCCTTCCCTCACATGTACATTCAAGTGTTTATCCTAGGCATGTTTAATACTGTAACTTTGTATTTGCCACAAGCACTCAAGATCAGATGCTTGTATCATAGTTATACACATAGGATACTAGCGTGCCTTCCTTGCCTATCACCTTGTCTCTTGCACATGTACAGTTTTAATAAGTTAGGTGTGCTGAGCATCCTCCAGTTCCTCTGTCATTAGGCTAAAGAAAGCACTGTGGATGCTTTTTGACTTTTGGTGTACAAGTTGTCTTTTTGTTGTCCTTGGCCTGTGGGATAAGACTTTTTTAATTCTGCTTTTTGTCATCAAACTTTGAGGTGCTGAAGTTCATACTGCATAGTGTTGGTTAGCTCAGGAATTTTTCTTACCTTATGGAATGTGTGTTTTGCGATCATAGCTCTTGAGAGGGCCATTGGCAACAATCCTTACTTTTTGAATCTCTGAGGAAAATCGATCAACAGACTGTCGGGATGTAGGAAAGACTTTCTCCTGCGGTACTTGCTTAGGACTCCTTATAAGTCTCAGAGGATGCTAGAAAAAGGTTTTAATGCTTTCGATGTCATAGTTGAGTTGTGCCGCTCTGTTCAAGTGGGATTGAGCCTTTCAGACTCAGTCCAGTACTACTTTGTTACAGCTTTCATGTCACCTCCTACCCTTCTTTAAACAGCTGTGGTAGGCTGTGAGTTTGGAGAACGTTGTGGCGATTTGACTGCAAAGCCCCTGCTAAGGGCCCTTCTTTCTGTTCTTTTGACAGCATGGCTGTACTCTGCAATGGCCAAAGGAAAAGCAGTAGGTTGTCCTGCAGCTGTGCTGGCCTCTTACCTTGCAGTTAACATGGATTTTGTGACCTATTCTTGCTTCTGTTTTTCAATCTTTCAGAATACAGGCTTTAAAAAAGGAAAGGATTTGGAGTAGGGGGTGACTATAACTGTAGTCTCAAGGTAGCTAGAAAATGTGCAGCCTTGAGTGAGAGATACTTAAAAATCTTAATTTTTGCATGTGTGAAACATCTGCACATCAAGTATGAGTTGCAATATCATAAAGAAATGATGGGCCCACATATGGTTAAACTTTATCTTAATGAATGCTGACCTTAAATGTTGTTCCTTCTTCTGTGCTAGAAAAGTGTATTTCTTGATATGCAGTCTTCTGATGCATCTTTCTTCTGCTTTTCAGAGAAACTGTTGTCACTTCTACCAGAGTATGTTGTTCCTTATACTATCCATCTTCTAGCTCATGACCCAGATTATGTCAAAGTCCAAGACATTGAACAACTCAAGGACATTAAAGAGTAAGACTACTTTTAACCGTGTTATTTCTCTAGGATTGAAACTGTCTAACCTTATTGTAAATGAAATTTTAATTCACTATGGTATCCTGATACACTGTCCAGTGCACATAATGACAGCAGTTATTTCTGTAATATATTTTGAGAAATATTATATATGCCTTTTTAGTGCTCTGTGAGATCTTTCAGAGGAACTGTCACCTTCTGCTTATCCTACCTTCATTTCTTTTGTCCTAAAGAATTGGTTTCCCACAGTTAGACAATTTCCAATTCATAATACTAGCTAGAGGAAGCCACTTTCTGAAATGTGATTTTAAAGAATTTCTTTTGCATTTTTATTCATGAGGAGCACTACATTTCTCCTTTAGGTGCCTGTGGTTCATACTGGAAATATTGATGGCTAAAAATGAAAACAATAGTCATGCATTTATCAGAAAAATGGTAGAAAATATCAAACAGACTAAGGATGCTCAAGGACCGGATGATCCAAAAATGAATGAAGTAGGTGATACTTTTTCATTGGAAATTGCCTGTAATTCTAGCCTGCTTCTAGAAATGAGTTGCTTTTTGTTCACACACCAAGTTTAAAATGTCTTTCAATAGAATTGTATGTGGGAGATGATACTTTGTATACTGCAATGATTCTATTTATTGTAGTTTCAATGACAGTTATTTTCCTGTGCTTCAGTAGATCTTGCAGATTTGCAAGGGAGTTCTAATAGTTTGTAGTGCTTCTGTTTCTGTCTCAGTAAGATTATTAACTAACTTTAAATACATGTAAACTATGATTTTTACTGTTTGAATCATCCACTAAAGTGCTTGGTAATATTTTATTTTAAAAGTGCAAGGGTAAGCTTACCACAGGAAGAAAAATGCATACATTAGGTGTTTCCAGTGTGTATTGTGTAGTGAATGTATCAAACCCTAATCTTGTTTTTGAGGTTTCTGCATCACATAATGTACAGTTTTGTCACTTTTCTGCTTTTCCCACAGAGATGTTTTTTCTTTTAGCTTTATCTTTGACACTGTGGCATTATACTATCCTTAAGCGTAGAAAGGTGATGAAAGGTAGCTCTCCTTAACTGCTGGGCTCTTTTGCTCCTATATTTTGGTACCCTGCAATACACCGTTTAAGATGAAGGCTAATGTTAAATGTTTAAGATGGTTTCTTTTAAACTGTGAGTTCATGTGCTAAAATGATACTGTCTTTTGTCAAGATGTGCGATGAACTTCTGAAGTATTGTTTGTTTTTTAAAATTTTATTGTTTACAGAAACTCTACACAGTCTGTGATGTAGCAATGAATATCATTATGTCAAAAAGTACAACGTACAGTTTGGAATCCCCTAAAGACCCTGTACTGCCAGCCAGATACTTTACTCAACCTGACAAGGTATACCTTGGCGTTTAATTTTTCTTGAGATAAGTCTGTTTAAATCTTCATTAGTTGAAATTCAGGTTGCTTTTTTTAGTAGTTCTTGTAAATTCAGATTTCTCACTATCATAATGTAGTTGAAAATGTATGTATCTGTATATGTTTACACACAGTGATTTCTTCTCCCTCCCTCCTCCAAGATATTGCTCTTCAGGTTTAAAATTTCAAAAGCATAAGTGATATAAAGAAAATATTTCAGTACTACCTCCAAAACGTATATATCTTGTTAATTGATTGTTGCTGTGATTCTACTCCAACCTCACCTCATTTCTTCACAGAATTTCAGTAACACCAAAAATTATCTTCCTCCGGAAATGAAGTCATTTTTCACTCCTGGAAAGGTATGCATGGTGTGAGGGTTTGGGGGGATTTGGTTTTGGTTTTTTGTTTGTTCATTTTATTTGAAGAAAACTAACATGTAGTTAATTAAACTCTTCAAGTTTAAGAAAATACATTGTTTCTGCCCAATGGACCTATATAGCAAAGTTCAGTAAACAGGTAGAGAGAAAGAGGTAGGTAGAAAGGAAAACAGCTACTGTCTGTGCTGGGTTGGTGATAATAGTAGGCAAAACCTAGTCTGGGTGATCCTGCTCTGGCAGGGGGGTTGGACTGGATGATCTTTCGAGGTCCCTTCCAACTCCTAATATTCTGTGAAAACCTGTTGTCTTTAAAAAGAGAGAGTCCCAAAAAAGCCACCATATTTATTTTTGACAATTTTGCAAAATGGTTAACCTTTCTTTCTGCAGAAGACTACAGTACTGCATATGAAGTGACAGCTGTGAAAAATTCTTTAACATAAATGGTTTTTTAAAATCACATAAATTAATCTTTGGCAAAGCTAAATACTATTTTACATGATCTTAGAAGTTAACTGTTCAATGGTTATATTAATTTATTCTTTCCAAATATGCATTGCATTGAATGGCAGTGTTCTTTCTTCACTTAAACTAAATGCAGATTCTCTTTAGAGTAAAATTAAAATCTAGTAATGGAAAAGACAAATTCTGGTTTTCATCGAGATTAATGTGTCCTGTTCTAGATTACAGGAGAACATCAGTTTGCTACCTTGCAAAAGAAATAAAAGCACAGCATCTTCATTACTTTTAACTTTGATAATGAAGCATTAGCTGCGAGTTAGTAAATCACTAATAGAGGAGGAATGCAAGTTAGGAATAATGTATACATACAGAAGCATCTTTTTGATTAGAAACTGAAAGCCAACATTTATTGATTGGAGTATATCACCACTGTATTGCGCATCTGAGTATTTGAACTCTGCGGGTTAGAGATTCACTACTTACTGAAGACACAAGTTTTTACAAGAAAGTTGTGTGTCTTCCAATTTCTGATCAGTAGTCAATATTATGTTCTTTCATCCAGGTTTTGACACACAACATTCTTGCTAGTTTATCCCAAACTTAATACATTAAGTGTACTGTGACAATATTCAACAAGAAACATGGTTTATGCTATCATGAAAAATCACAGGATGTTTGAGGTGGGAAGCGACCTCTGGAGGTCATCTAGTCCAAAGCCCCTCTTGCTTTAGGGATAACTGAATTCTTTCAGCTCTCTCAGAAGTTACTATGAGCTGGAGGTATTTGGCATGTCTGAAAGATAATCGACTTAAATGAATAACCTGAAGCTCACCAGTGTCTGGAAGTTTTGACACCTATTAAAAGCCTTCTATTTTTAAATCTGGGCTTTAAGCATCAGAATCTTCTCCACGGTATTTGATTTTTGTGTCTTTCATTCATTTGTTTGCTATTACAGCTAAGCCAGTTTAATGGCTTCTTTGCCGAAAGGGCTGCCCTGCTGCTATTTCTGTTTTGCCAGTACAGATGATTTTCTGATCTAAATGGTGAGCTGGTTCAGGCAGCTAGATCAGCAGAAAGCAAAGTGCACAAGAAGTCCTGAAGTGGCTTCTTACAAGGTCAGATGAGCACCCAATATTATTAGCAGTGAGAAGAGGACTGAATATAAGGGTAGAGAGAAGAATCCCGTAGGCAGCTATTTGATTACAGCTTTGTCACCTTCCTTCTGGTGTCTGTTGTAATTTTCATATGAAAATGCTTATAGCTTTGTGTTAAAATTAAGTTATTAATTACAGCAAGTGAAATCTGCGAATATTTTAAACTTAGTACATGTTAACAATATCTAAGCATGTAGCTTAAAATAAAGGAAATATATTTTTGGTTTCAGCCCAAAGCAGCCAATGTTCTTGGAGCAGTTAATAAGCCTCTTTCGTCAGCAGGCAAGCAGTCTCAATCCAAATCTTCACGAATGGAAACTGTAAGCAATGCCAGCAGCAGTTCAAATCCAAGCTCTCCAGGAAGGATCAAAGGGAGGTTGGTAGACAGCAAAAGAGCTTTGATATTTCAGATACTTGTAATGGAAACTTTGAATATTTCTGTAATGTTTTCTAAGTGAGAAACAAAATTCGATTATCTTATTTTGAAATAAAGTTATAGTACCACATTGGTATAACTGAAACCATGAATTTGGCTTTCTAATCCCAGAAATAGATTATATTAAAAAAAATAGATAAATAAAACCCAGAATAAAATCACATCCTCCTTGACTGTAGGAGGGAAGGAGAGCCTCGTATGGTAACTTTATTTTTATATATATATTAAAAAATACACCACCACCCCCTAGATATATGCATATATACACGTCATATATATGTCTGTGTGCTTACGCATATCTGCAATTCCCAGGAACCTTGTGGCCTGCTGTAATGGTAACAACATGTTATAGACAGCGAGGACTAGTTGTGGTTATCTTGCATGACTTCCTCTATAAATTTGTCTTGCACTTTACTGGACTTTGCAATAAACATTGTTAGATTTTAGATTTCTTCTGTGATGGAGAGGGGAATGTACTGTAATGCTGGAGAAATCTCCTTTCAGTTATCTTTAAAAATTATAACTTGCTTTGTGCCAATTATTTTGGTTATTAATCGGTTACTGTGTCATCTTATGTTTATTTTTTAACTGTGAGTCACATTATCACTAATTTTTTTTCAGAGACATTTAGAGATTTCATGGCCCCCACTATTCATATTTTTTTTCAAATGAAAACTGTGTGGAGAAAGTGTGTGTTTGGAAATTAGACTTCTCTTTTGGTACTTCTGTGACTATATATTATCTAATAGTAATTTTTAAATGTAGTGCAGTGTTTTACAATAAATAGATCTCAACTTCATGGAAATTCCACAGAAAGACTTATTTCTTACAAGTCATGCAGGTTCACATGCAGAAATACATAATTAGCTAGAGACAGGTTAGAATCTAGATTCTTTATATTGATTACATGAATCTGAGACCAATACTGTTCTACATCCAGTTATTTTGGGAAAATGCTGCACTTGCAGCCTAACCTGTTCTGTCATCTTCACGATCTTTCTAGTTCACATAAGTTAAACTGATCAGTGTTTTGGGTGGAGATAGTAAGGAAGAGAAGTCCTCTAGAAATGATGGTACTGTTTTGGTATGCATGGGATTTTCAGTTCAGCCTGACTGAATATACAGAGGCAAGTTTGTATCTGTTAAGAAGATGTATAAAAACTCTCGCTCAGTTTCTGATTGTCACAGTTATTACAGATTTTATACTTGTAGGAGTGAGAACGCCTTTCTTGCTCTATGCAGTGCCTAGGCCAGGGAGTTAAGAGTTTGTGTGTTTGAATACCACTTTTCACTTCAGTGCATAGCATATTTCATTTTGTTAAAAAAACATGCACTGCTGTTGAAAATGTTGCTTCTACCTGCCAGATGAAAAGAAATTACTTTTGTGTATTGGCTTTTGTATATGACCTTTTACCTGTAGGTTTTAGTGTTCTACATATGCAGGAGGTATTATTGTCCACATTTACATATGTAGAAACTGAATTATAAAGGAAATTGCTGCCCTAAATAACAACAGAAAGCTGAGGGATGAACTGGTGTGTGAAATTTAAATCTGCTGTTTTATTGCCTAAACAACTGTGAATGCTTTGGCTGGTCTATCTGTGGGGATCTTTGACTGGTATATGAAAGTGTATGCAAATGTATACGAACACACAGATCTCTTGTAACTCAGTAAGGCTTTTCTGTTTCAAAAAGCAGCTTATCTTTCCCAGTGAAAAAAGAAAATTCAACTTTGCTTATAATTGACACTTCTGTCCTGAGACATACGTTCTGGTTTGTGTTACGTGGTGGCTATAGTAGCCAAAACAAAATTCTGCCTGTTTGTTCATGGTTTAGGAATAGATTTCTTCTGAAGATTATTGTTCTAAATATATTTTTAAATGATTGCCCCCTGTTTTATAATAATGAGGAGTATACATGTTTATTCACTCTATCTAGGCTTGACAGTACTGAAATGGACCACAGTGAAAATGAAGAATTCACACTGTCTTCGCCCTTACCAGGGAAGAAAACTGACAAAAGGGACGACTCTGATCTTGTAAGGGTGAGCTGTTTGGTTGCATTGCAGATGTGTCATTTTCAGTCACCAGGACTTTGAAATAAAAATGACTGTAATGATACTTGATAGCATTCAAGAAAATATGCTGAAACATGCAACAGAGTTGATGTTGTAGACTGCTGGAAAATGTGTTTAGAGTTGGATATGAAAATGCAACGAAAAAAAGGTTCTGCTTGTTTTTCATGGGTACGTTACATTACCTTCGCATCATACTGACAGCTCCTGTAAACTTCCAAGATTACCAGTTACGATTTGCGGGATACTGGTGATATTGGCAGGGGTAGATTCTGTTAGGTCTGGGTTGATAAGAATTAGTCTGTGATTTGTCTCATTCTGAGGATTTGTTGATGAAGTGTTTGCGACATTGTTAAAGTTGATGGCTTTCTTGGACTTCTGTTCCCCCATACGCAGTAGAGATTTTTTTGTGTTTGTGTTCTTGAGGTTTACTTGAACTATAGCTTTGGAAAAATTAATTGCATTAGTTTGAGAATGATGAGCTATACTGGAATGTTGGGGGAGTGGTTAAACCTGTCTGAAATTTCAGATTGCCTTCTGAGGTTGTAAAAGTCTGTAACATGTATGGTTTCTTGCTTGTAGCTAAGCTAAGTGATAATACCTCATTAGACTGTTGATGCATTAGAATTCTTGCCTTTTTTTGTACTGTGCCATCACTGGTGCTAAGCATGTTCTCCTTTTCCAGCCAGATGTGTTTCCTTTTCAACAGCTCTAAAGAAGAGCATCTGTTTGTTCTCTGGTTACCTAGAGGACTGAGAGGGCATCATGATTTGCCTTGGGATTTAGAAGTTCAAGGAAGATTTATCTGAATAACCATATGAATTCTGTTTTCTTGCATGCAACTTGTACTGCAGTGAAGGCAGGCAAATGCTTGGCTCTGAATGCCAGGTATCACGAGTAGAAGTTGCAGCATGATTTTAAAGCTGTCTAATTGGGTGTAATAGGGTCTTCAACAGGCTTTTAGGGCAGAGTGAGGGTGTAAAATAGTCTTAATGATTAACAAGCACGTTGCTTGTGCTGTTCAATAAACAAACTGTTGTGGGAGAACACTGAATCCCAAGAGGTAGCAGAATGGTGTCATTGCCGTGCTCTTTCACAGTGTCAGGAACAGGAGGATTACACAGGTGTCTATCTCTGAGAGTGATTTTAGCGAATGACCACTAACCAAGGCCTTAGACTGGTAGCCTTGTCCTTGCTAGTTCTTACTGATTGATTTATGTATTCCTGTACATTAGTAATGCTAAAGATTCCTAATGAGGATATAAAAACTGATTTGGACTCTCACTCAGATGTTGTGCTTTAATATGTTAATAAAACTATAAACAGGCTAAATACTGTCTCAAGGAGTACTTGTGCCTGTATCAGAATACAGAAAAATAAACCACCAAAGAAAACCATAATTGTAATGTGATTCTAACAGCAGTTCAAGTAATAAGAATTTCTCATTCCACTTGTAAATTTCAGTTCTCTGTGTCTTAATAACAGTTGGCAGTCTGCAAACAAGTAATACTGCAAACAAGATCAGATTTGTTACAACTCTATTTTCTAGAATGCATTAAGGAAGCCCTAAATCTGATGTCACTGATGCTTTTTTTTTTCCACCTGTCTCAGACATTTCTCTATTCTCTGATTGTCAGTCTGTTGCATTTTTCTAGGTTGCTTGGGACATAAGCTAATGACTAGTGTGTGTCCTGAGCTTTTGCTTATCTTGAAATGCAAATAACCATCTTCTGCTGTGATATCTTGTAGGAAAAGCAAACTGGCTTATAAAAAAACAACCAAACAAACAAAAACCAACAACAACAAAAACCACCAAAAACAACAACAAAACAAAACCGAAAAATCAGAAATCTCTTGTCCAATAAAATAACACTTCTGCTGCTTCCGGTATTGATACATCACTTCAGCTGTAACCTCGAAACATGCGAGAGTCCAAGCAGCTGCAGACATGCAATTCATGCTTAGGAGCATTGGGTTGAATTGGTAACCAACAAAGCTAAGTGATGAAACAAATACAGTTCAGTATTTTGACTGCTTTTGAGAGCATCTGTATTTCTCATTGAATATGTAAGCAGGTTGCTTGAGGTCAATAATTTATAATTCATTTTTGGTTTTTTGGAACCGGGGAGCAGATTATAGCAACTGTTAACTGATAAACATAATTTTAATCAGGGATCAGAAAGTCCATGTTTTAAAGATGTCATTATTCAGGATATTTGTCCTGAATGAATACTCCATTAAGTTTAGACTGGAGATAAGGAATACATTTTTTTACAGTGAGGGTGCTGAGACACTGGAACAGGTTGCTCAGGGAAGTTGTGGTGCCCCCTCCCTGGAAGTGTTCAAGACCAGGTTGGACAGGGCTTTGGGCAACCTGGTCTGGTGGGAGGTGTCCCTGTCCATGATGATCTTCAAAGGTCCCTTCTGACCTAAATCATCTTACGATTCTGTGATTCTTTTACGGATTCAGTGGGGGTTTTTTTGCTGTGCAGAGCAAATGCTGAGTCTTAGTGCAGCTCTGACAGCAGTGCTTTGGCAGCTACCGCCAGTTCCTGTGCTTCCCTCTACAATTATAAATTCAGGTTACTGACTATCTTCTGTATTAGTGCCTTGCCACTGCCTGCATGAGAGCCAGACGTATGCACCCTGCAGCTCACAACAGAGCTGAAGCCCCAAATTGACAGTTCTCATCTTCTGTATCTTTATATTTTCCTATTGATAAAAATACAATTATGGAGATTCTAGCCAATTGAGTTTGCCACAGCTGAGAATAGAAAGAAGGAAGACGTTAGACACAAGTGTTTTAACTGCTCACCTTTGTAATAATTTTTCCCTTTTGCCTGGCATATTATATGAATGTACGTGTTTACACTTCTGTAAAGGTTTTTGAAATGGGTATGGTAGGCAAACATAGTAGACTTGAATGACTTGAAGACACTTTTGTTGCGCGATGTTTCTGTAGCTTTTGCATATACGGCAGTTTAACACAGCAGTTTAATTTCATAATTTAAAGATGTAATCTTACCTTTTCAGTCAGAGATGGAGAAGCCTAGAGGAAGGAAGAAAGCAGCTATCACAGATTCAGAAGAGAAACTAAGCATAGATGACCCATTGAATAAACTGGGCCAAGAGCAGAAACTTAGAAGTAGTCAACGGGGAAGAAAGAGACCTGCAGTTGTTTCAGAATCTGATGAAACACAATGGCAAGAGGAAAAAAGGCTAAAAGAAGATGTAATAGAGAGTGAGGATGAACAGAACAGTCCACCAAAGAAAGGGAGAAGAGGACGCCCTCCCAAAGCAAATAATGGGGCAACACCAAAGGAGGAACCAGTAGCAAAGTCATCAAAAAGGAGCAAAAAAAAACAAACGCCAGCAGCTGCAGCTGAAGAGGAGGAGGAGGAGGAAGAGAGGCAAACTGAAAACATTGAACAAAAACCAAAAGGCAGGCAAAATAGGACACAGAAAAGAACACAGCAGAGGTAAGTCCATCTTCTTGTAAGCTGCATCTTCTTTACCCTTGGACATTAGTTATAATTTGATACTTTGCAATTTGGGTCTTCCTCAAAACAGAGCAGAACCATCTGAAACTAGTACAGTTGAATCAGCACAGTCTTCGCCACAGAAAAGACGAGGAAGGTCATCAAAAACACCACCATCACAGCAAAAAAAAGTGTAAGTGGTGAATATTTTATAAATTTGTGTTTAATGAAAATTAAAAATATATCTCTGTGCCCCCAAACAATCATTTACTGAAAGTATTTCCAAATACTTCAATAGACAGTTAAAATAAATTGCCATTGTTATTTCTAAAATGTTTTCACTAGGTGCTTCTCCTGGAGCATCTCAAACCAGAGCAAGAGGCTGCGAGTAAGTTTAATGTGCTCATGTAGCATATATGTAGCTTTGCTCTTCTAGGAGAAAAGTCAATAAAACGTATGAGGGCCTTGAAGATAGGGCCTTTTTAGGACTTAAAGGAGTGAAAAGTGTTTCCATTTGGATAGGGAGGAAGAATCAAATTGCTACTGTGGTGACACAGTATTGTGGGGAAGAAGTTTATTCTGATTCTCCTTAAATTAATGTCCCCTTACTTTCTAATTTGTGGCCACCTTATTATCCACTTGAATAGTTTCCAGATGAATAAAATGTGCTACAATCTATGAAGGGTACTAGCTCCTGAAAATTCTGAGGCGTATTAAGCTCTAAAATAAAGGTAAACTCTGTGGATGGCTTCATTTTCTTGTGCCTACCGTAGGGAACTACAGGTTTCGCTACCTTTTTTTGTACACGTATGTGCAAGGTATGTAAAGCAGAGGTGTACAAGTGGACAGGACTTATTAGCCCACTGGCATCAAACTGCAGCTCATGAAGCAGCTTTGCAAGATGCTTTTCCAGAACCTAGTGATAAATTCCTTAGGGCACTACTTATGCACATCTTCAGTCTGGCATTTTGTGTTACTCTGCTGCTTTTCTCGCTTCTGGACTTAGTTAGCATCACAGTGATCTCCCTCTGCAGTTTAATGTACCAATTTACCTGTCCCTGGCCATCTTTGTTTTTTTTCCCCTTTCGTTCTTTCTTCTGTTTCTTTCCGTACTGGAGATCTGTGCCTGAGCAAGCTTGTACTCTCAATTCAAATTCTAGTTTCACACCAGATCACATCTTCTGGCATTTTGCACACACTGTATCCCAGCCTTTCCAGTGTTCTGTTTCCCTACCTTGGGTCAGACCTCTCCTGCTCCTTTACTCTGTAACCAGAAACACAGGTCCTCACACTGTCTTGGTTATTACAGAAGTCCCTGTGAAATGAGAGTTGGAAGCTGCTACTGCCATGCAGAAAAGGTGTGATGGCCAAGTTATTGCTGGGTGATGTGCTATGTGGCATTTGTCAAAATTTTAGTAAAAACTTAAGTAGCTTCTGATTCACTTCTCGGTGAAATCAATGAGTTGCTTTACCCTGTTGTAAGCAGAAAGGAAGTTATCAGTACCCATGGTCAGTAACAGGTATAGCTGGGGCACAACGGCTCGTTCATGCGTACATTGTTCCTGGTTGAGGAGCCCAAGTAAGTTGTTTGAGGGTCCAGAGTTGTTGAGTCTGTTCTAGATTTTGTCAAAAAAAGTTGTGTGTCTTATTTTTTGTGATCAGACCACCCACATTTTGATTGTCCTTTATTCCAAATCTGCAAGAAAAAGATGAGACTGCAGTAATCCCTCAGTCTTTGAAGTGGATTGTAGTCAGACCAGTTTTAACTGAAGGGAGTTGATAGACTGAGAAGCACAGTGTACCACAAGATGGAATATATTTAATTCAAACGCTTAAAACTTTCTGGGCTCTGTGGGTATGGATTTGGCATAAGAATTTGGGATTTCACCTATGAGGTGATAGTGTATAACCTATTCTGATATCGAATTGGGTTACCAATTAGTGTGTGTGAACTGGCCCATTTTTATAATACGTGAAAAGATGAACCTAGTCCATGAATAATTCTTCTGTTTCCTTTTCAGTTCTGTTGCTTCTGTCAGTCATGAAAGGCTTGAATTGGGCTGATTAGTATTGTTTCTCAAAGAATGTCATGTTGGTTGGTTGGTGCTGACACCTCCACTATACTGAAATTACTATATGCAATTCAGGTTTTATTTTGCACAGGCTTTAGGGTGGTTCTCAGGACTGAAAATTCCCACTATGTGTGGTTTGACTCTGCCAGAGGAGAGTTATTTTGGATGTGTATGCCCCCACTGGGGATTGAAGTGTATTTGTTGTCTGCCTGGAACAGTTTCTGCTTTAATGTCATCCAAAAAGTCACCTAGTTTGAGTGCACCAAGAGAGCTTTGTGAATCAAACCAAAGTGCAGGAAGCAGCGCGATTCAGTAGTTTGATTCTGAACTGTGCTGATGACCCAAACCAAAATGGTAATGTGGGTGCAGCTCTGTTGTTTTGGATACATACCTCATTGGCCCTTTTTTTTAAGAAGTGTGGGGCGCTAATTCTCATTTTAAGCAAATGGGTGCTTTTTGCTTATGGTTCACCTCCCATGATTAATAAAGACAATTTAAGATATTGTTGACTGATTGTTCTTGATTATCCTGATGTAGGTATCGTTATCCTGATTATCCCTAGCTCTCAGCATGAGCTAGCTTGGAGGATTTGCATTTAGGTTCATCATAGTGTTAATTTCATAAATAACAATGTGGATTCTTCTAGGTTTGTAAAAATCTAGATGCAGTTTTTCAAATTTAGTTGTGTATGAACTCCTATAGAAGTAGAGTACATCTATTCATGAATAGACGGGGAAAAACCGAACCAAACCAAGTATTCAGTCTCTGGCTGTTTGGCTTTTCCTGTTTACTCGTTGCTGTTGTGTCAACCTTCTTTGGCCTGTATTCTGGCACTGAAGAGATAAAAATCTGTCTTGTTTGTAGATGCAAAAATTGTTTACCTCTGTACTCCTAACCCGCTATTCTGGAAGAATTTGGTTTTCGAATGCTGTTGTCCAGCCTCCTAGTTCCACTTCTTTTGTTCTGTGTATGGATGGACTAGATGGGTGTATGAGGTAGAAGTATTCAATAATATGAGATTTTAAGGCTGCTGTTCTTGTAAAGTAGAATGATCGTTCTCATACAGTTTATACATGCCCAGACCCATATACTGTGAAACTGATATTTTATATTTTTTTTGTAGCCGTGCAGGACGTTCCAAACAAGCAGCCAGTAAAGAGAATGAATCCAGTGAAGAGATGGACGTATTTCAGAGTAGTTCGCCCGTCAGCGATGACATTCCACAGGAGGAAGTAATGGAAGAAGAGGAAGTTTCCACAATCAACGTAAGAGAAACGCCTGAGATTTTCTTTGCAGTGTCCTTTGTGTATTGATGCTCAGAGAATGACTTCTCCTGTTCTCACAACTTAATCTTCTTCCTTTAAAATGAATTTTCCTTGAAGAGAGGTGATTGTCAACTGCCACTGCTGTGTTGTGGCACTGCACTGTAGTTTCCCAAAGAAGCTGCATTTCTTAGAAAATGTCAGTTTTTGTCAAGCATCTTAAATTTTCTGTTCTGTATAGATTTTGTTATCTATCTGCCCGAGTTGTGTAGCACCTCATGGGAATTATTTTCCAGGTAACTCATGCTCATTCTTCTCAGTGAGATTATAGTAATGAATAGTATTTCTTTATACAAAACAGGAGCACAAAATAAAGAGTACCAGAAAATAAGTATGGAATCTTGGAGCAGAATACTAAACAGTTTTCTTCCTCTTACCAGCATACACAAATACATCAAAACAAATTGATTTTTTAATTTATTTCGTACAAATGTGTTAGTAATAATAGTAATACTAAAAAAGTTTAACTGTGAATGCCTTTGTGCTTTTGGACACAGCTGATGATTGAAGCATCTGAGTGTATGAAAACTATAAAAAAGGAAACTAGATTATTTTTTAATACTTGAAGGATGCAAGCTCAGTAACATCAAACCAAGTTATGTCCTGGCCATTGACTAAGACTTATATCTGTGATAAAATGAGTCATGAATGATACTGTATACAGTTACTCAAACAGAATTGTGAGATTGAGCATTTTTTCCATTTAAAGTATATTCATTCTTGAATTTTCCAAAACTTTTCTGTAAAAACATTTGAAATGCTTTTTCTCCACACAGGTCCGCCGCAGAACTTCCAAAAGAGAAAGGCGATGAGTGAGCACGTAGTTATCAGCCTTCCAGGTGAAAGCTTTGAAGAATGCTTTTAATATAAAGCTTGAGACTGAATGAAGCTGTTAGTGCAAAAATGGGGTTGCTGAAAAAAAGACAAAACCTGTTTTACTGCCCCCTGCATTTGCAGTCCCTAGGTCACAAGCTTTAGCCACACACATGTTGATATCAGTAACTGTGGATTTTGTGAAGTGTAATGTGCGCTGGCTTTGTAGACATACGAACTAAAGAAGAAAACTGTAAATAGTTCTTTTTTTAATGTTTCTGACTTCTAAAGTGCTTGTATAGCTTTTATCTGCGGCTTTAAACTGACAGTACCCCACTGTTTATTTGATCTATTGATTTAAAAAGAACAGTTTGTTGAAAATTGATCTCAAGCAATATCTGTCAGTGTTCGTATTTGTACTCTTGTTGACATTTAACTGTGAAAAAAAAATCAGTTGAACAAATAGTGCCACTTTCTTTTGCCACTGTTTGTTGAGAAGAAGAAAAATGGTCTCTGTTTCCTTTATGAACCTAACCTAGTGTTTACCTGTAGGCACCTACCTGTCATCAGAGGTGCTAAATTTCTTTTACAGTTGAACGATGTTGGATAGAATAATACGAGAGATGCAAATTGTGAAAGAAGTTGTTTGTTTTACACCTCAGTATTGATGCCAGACTTTTCTGGACTTCTAGTGGCATTGAAAATTCAAAAAGGATTTAAAATACTTTAATTTTAAAAGTGTGTTATTAAATAATGTACTGAATACCCTACCCATTTTATCTTCCCCTATCAGTTTTTATTAATCTACTGTATCAATAAAATTCTGTAACTGAGTTTTTAATAGTCTAGTATGTTAATGTGTATAGATATTTCCTTCTGAACATGATGTTCACAAAGAGCAAATTATTACTACATTATAATATGAATCTGATATATAAACATTAGTGAAAATACAGTTCTTATTACAATGTAAAGTTAATCACAAAGAAAAATTTTATTGATGCAGTGTGTCTTTATAAAGCTGTTCTTGAGAGCCAAGTGTTTTGTATTTTATAGTGAAGTTGCATGTTTATGAAAAATGTGCTGAAAATGGGATGTAATGTTTTTTGGAAACTCGTATCTAGCAGTAGTATATGGTAGGCTGCCTCATGAGAGAACCTTTTATTGAGAGTTTATTGTAACTTTTTGTTTTATTTTTGGTTCTTGAGCCAAATTTTTTTGGTATGAAGAGCTAAGTTTTTGTTGAATAACCAGCTGCCAATTATTGCAGTCAGGGTATTCAAGGTTTTAGTGAAGCTCCGTTTTTATTTTGTGCTACCATAGAGAAGTTGATTTTTGGGTTTTTTTTAGGTATAATCTGAAAAAAAAACTAGAAACAAAAATACTTACAGCAGTATCCTGTATGCAGTTTTACAGTTTACAACTGTCTTTGAACCAAAATGTATAGGTTACTACACTATGCTTAGGCAAGCACATATTATAATTTCAGGTGCTGTTCTCCCTCTGGTTCCCTACAGTTGACAAGAAGTGAAAAAATGGGTTTCTAATTTAGGAAAATTTTATCTCTGAATAATGGAGCATTTTCACATAATCCATCAGTAAGTTATAGTTGCGAGGTGGCCTGTGAAGATTAGAGGAAAGGATAATACTAAAACACAGATTTACTGATTTCCTAACTATAAGATCACAAGTAAAGAAACCTTGAGAATTTTTTCATTATGCATTTTGTTTTGTACCAATGGAAGAAGGTATTATAAATAATTCGATTATTCTGCCTCAGCTTAACTTCTTCTCCACCCCTGTCCCCTGCTCCAGTATACAGCTTTTCAACATTTATGCCTACAGATATGGGGGAAGTGCTGCCTAGAAAGGCAGTTATGGTTGATTTGAATTGACTTTGAAATAGCTGGCACAATGGAACTGGCTTACTTAGGCTTCAGCAGTGCAAATGCAAGTTGTTGGGGTTTTTTATGGTATGAAATGATTGAAAGCTAGCTTTATATTTTCCTCTTTGACAGAATTGCACTGAAAACATTTATCGAGGATGTACCTTTAAGTCCATTTTATACAAGAATATGAAAAATTGATGCTGAAACTGCTGCAGACTCTTGAGGCTTTATGTGCATAAACATGGCGAGGTTAAACTTCATCGAATATTGATGCACATTACCGATCGTAATGTTTAATGTAAATTTAAACTATAGTTTTGCAATTTAAATGTTGATTTCTTGGGTTATAATGTGTAACTCATTATTTCTTGAGAAACAGGCACAGCAAATATTTCATTCTTATATTCAAACCTCTTCTAAGTTCATTCTCATCTCATATAAAGAAAATGAATATTTTATGTACTAACATTGAGATCTGCGTACAGTAGCTACAGTAGAGTATAATTATGTATAAAAGATAAATTGCTAACATTCAGTTAGCATGCTCTTCTGCAATGATAATGTTAAGTTTATAAAAATGTACTGTATTACATTAAAAGATCAAATTGAACTCACTGTAACAAGTTCCAGTATGAAATTTTTATGAGATTACCGAAGTATCTTGTTGTACTTTGCAGCAAATGAAGCTTCTTTGTGTTACATTTCCTTTTCTTGCTGCAGTGCAACAAGAAACTTCCAGTGATCTGTAGTTCATATGCAAAATGCTAACAGTGATTGTAATCTTGATGTTAGTGTTTAAGGATAATTCACTCTGATGCCAGAAGCATGGGATTTTTTACTTGTCACCAACTGAGATAATTCATATTTAGGGCTAGCTTATCCGCTAATAAGAAGGAAACATGAAATTGCTTGGAAGTTCTAGTGTGAGTGTACCTCTTCCACCTAGGATAACCTAGAATCCTGTATTAACTGTACTTGACTTTGCCAATTGAGTTTATTTTCTAGCAGAGTTGAACCCTTTTTAAAATATATTTTGACATTTGCTGTTTTGACATTTTGATCTATGTGAACAAAAGCATTAGAATTTACAAAAAAGCATTCATATTAAAGACATTTCCACTGAAAATGAATATGCTCAATTTGTGAGTAACTTGCAGAAAACTTGAAGATTAAATATGTCTTTGTGGCATAGGATTTGTCATCTGATATTCTAGAAAAACCACCACCAGACTTCACATACAGGCGTGTGTGCAGTTTTCTTATTTTTTTTTTCACATGTAGGTTTTGACAGATTATCGAAGTCTGCTTTTGTAAATGCACTCAATAGGTTTGGGGTCCTGCAAGTTTACATCCATATGGTTCTGTGGGGTTAGTTCTTAAATACACTTGTACTATGCAAATACAGGTTAAAAAAACGCTCAAGTTGATGTTTGAATATTCTAACACTTGTGCACACAGGGCATGTAATGAAAAGAGCATACATGTATCCTAAAACTGTATACCCCAGACATACAAAATTCTGAGGTTTTGGGTGGAAATATTTTTTAAACTTGTGTTTAGATAGAGATATATATATATATATGCACATGAGATATACACACACACACACACATATATAGTAGAGACTGAGACATCTCTACCTGGTCAAGGTAGGTGCAGTACGTACTTTAAGCAGAATTTTTTAAGGAAACATTCAGGTGTGCCACTGCGTTTCTCCAAGACAGCATGTCTACAAACAGATGATTAGGATGAGTTCTAGATGGCCATCCTGCTACTCTGATGGCTCTGTGAGGACCAAAAATTATAAAATACTTACCAAAACCCTCTGTCCAGTCGTCCATCAGAAGGAGGAGATCCTGACTGCAGTCTTGTTTCCTGTTTTGTTCACAGATGGCCATTTTGTTATTTGCATCCTTGTTGGATGTTGCCATTACAAAAGATGTTTACTAATTTGGGTACAATTTCCTAATGCCGACAGAAGTAGACATCCTGCTGTGTCAGTAGGTTTATCCAACATACTCGGGACACATGCTTCATCACGTACAGTAAGTTCACATTTTATTTGTACAGGCAGGATAAAGATGGTATCATACTGTGCGTATGCAGTCAGGAAAAAGCTTCACGCTTGCATTTTTTCAGTGCCTCACTGCGGTCGTGATATTGGTTTTAGTAGCCTTTTTTTCATTTCTGTAATGAAGATGTATATTCTTTTGAGATAGCATCATCTTACTCGTATCTATATAGGAAGGAAGGAAGTCTCAAATACAGATTTCTACCCCTGTAAATTTTAGTAATTATGTGATAAGTTGGAATTAGTTTTAACATACAGTTTCTTTGGAGAATGGATAACATCCATTAAAAGGTGTTTTCTTTGGTCAGCCCTGTTTCTAATGCTTGTATCCTACCTCACGTATGTAGATACAAAGGAACACATTATTTTTAAAATCAAAGCAGTATTACTGAATACACTGCCTGCTTACTTGCAAGTAATTTTATTATTTTAAAAATTGCAGTTCACAAATTTGTTACATGATTCTGAAAGCAGTCAGAGAGCTGAAGGTTTTAGATTATTGAGATTATAAAGTTCTGTAAGATTGTGTCAGTATTGTTGCTTTTTATTAATTTTCTATACTCAGAAGACAGTTGCTCAAATTATGACATGCAGTATAAAAGAACATGTGAACTTAGTAACAATTGAAGTACTAGTCACTTCTGTTGGTGTTATAATATAAAAGAACACATTGGAATGAAACATTTTTGCCCTAAAAAGCTTTTTCTTTAATATGTTGAGAAGATATGCTGATAATGTCCAACAGCTTTCTTCTAAAGTCACAGCACCTTGAAATAGCCTGGTTTGAAACAGCTGGCTTGCTTGGTAGATACACTTTGGGCTTACAGGTTTCTGTGTTCCTTGTAGTATGTTTATATTCAGCAAAATTAAATTCTTGTTAACTAAAGCTATTTTGAAGAACAGAAGATTTTTAAAAATCCATATTAATAAAACAATGAGGTGTTCGTTTTGAGTGAGTTTTCTTTTATGGCCATTATGTATAGATGCAGTAATGTGTTACATGAATCTGATGTAGGTCAGAGGCTCCAGAGAAATGATGATGTGCAGCTTACTGAAAGGCAGCAGAAACTCTATTTTCCACAAAAGGCAGTTACTGGTGTCCTTCTGGAAACATTTCACAAGACAAGAGCTGGAGGAGGAAAGGAGAGGAAAATGATGGTTTTATTTACCTTCTATTTATTATCTGCTGTATTCTATATGGTTTAGGTGACGGAAAAAACAATGGTATGTGAAGGTGTGTTGGGTGAAAAGTGAGGTGTTATGAGTTACTAATTTGAAAAGTGCTAGAGAGATGAGTCACAGGTGGGGAATCAGCAGATAAGTGAGATGGGAAAGAAGTTACTTGATACCAGATGACCAGTGATAGGAGTCATCTGTTCAAGATGAAAGCCTAGATGATGGAAGCTAAGTTGAAGATGATGATGATATAATTATTCTTTATCTGCAAGATAAGAATTGAGGATGCGTTGCTATCTTTGACTTGGAGGAAGAGGTTGGAGTGTTGAAATGCATGTAAACACACGCGTAGAATTGAGCCTAGTGCCCAGAGCGTGTTTGTGGAAAGAGGATGATAGCTGCTGCTGAGGTCAAATGCCCTTAGTACGAGACTTGGAATAGAAAGAGGATTCTGTAGGAAGATGATGTTAAGGCAGCAACCATTTCAGTACAGCACTAAAATAGATGTAAAAGAGGCCAAGATATAAGCCATTTGGAAATGAGCTCTCAAAGCTGCCTCACAGCAACAGTCTTTACAGGTGCATGCTGCAGATAGCAATACATAACCATCAGTAATGATGTCTCCTACAGTACTTCTCATAAAATCTTTCAACATGACCTCTTTTCTTAGCAGGTTTTTGTGAAACCCTGATGACCCAGTCTTCCCTACTAATTTCAGTAAACCTTCTTGGCAGCCTAGGATGGTTCTCCCCTTCCCTCACGTATATATGCCCTCTCCTAGGGGACAATATGCATTTTATGCCCAGTCATTGCTGTTTTCATTCCCTTCAGTAGGCCCCAGCCAGGCACGTTTCCAAATCTCTCTCATTTGTGACATTGGCCCTTCACTGAGAGGGGGACCAGTTGCTGGCACAGGCTCCCCAAGGAAGCTGTGACAGCACCAAGCCTGTCAGAGTTCAAGGAGCATCTGGATGATGCTCGTAGTCATGTGGCTTAGTTTTAGGCAGTTCTGTGAGAAGCAGGATCCATTTCCTGCTTTTCATTTTTGTCTTTATCCAAAATAACAAAGTGAGAGATGGCCATAACTCAAAACTAATGTCATGTAATGCTATTGTATTGAGTTTAGGTAAAATACCTGATGTATCAGGAGAACACTTTAAATCCATACTTTGTTCATTAATTAATTTGTTCAAAACTTGTGACTCTACCTTCTTAGTTTCTATGCTGCTATTTGATATTGAATTTGGAACATAATTTTCTTTTGTGTTGTGTTGTGCTTATGCAAGTTGGGCTAAAAGAGCCAATTATTATTTGCTTTAAGGAAGTATTAATAGTATAGAATATGTCATGTGTTGCTGCTTCGCACAAGAGCCTTCATAGAAAAACCTCAAATACTTGTTTTCAGTGTAAACCAGTTGTTTCTCTTGGAGCCTATGGATTTGTAAAACAGCTTTCAGCAGTCAGGCCCTTCCTTCTATTTGACACAGATAGGTTTATTACATATGTATGTTGTTTATATATATAAAATACTTGGCATAAAGCAGCGAAATTAAGGTGGGGCTTTGAAATATTGTCTATATAATATATATAGAATTGCAAAATCTGTCTCTGATTATATATATGCACATTTACTGAAAGAACTTGCAGCTTAAAGTGTTTTTTACAGTCTCCAGGGAGCTATACTACCCCTTTCTCACTGACGTGCTGCGTAAGTTTGTATGGACAGTGTGCCTAATGCCATGTTTGTTTCTTTAAATTTCCTAATGAAATAGTGTTTTCTGTGCCATTTTTCTACTGTGTGGTCTTATCTTGTTAGCAGCTGATTCACTCTTAAAACTGATTTGATGGGCTTTAGTGAAGAAGGTCTTCTGTCTGTTGTCCTGACCCTACAGGGGCTCTTGCTTAAATACGGAATAGTTTTGGGGTGAAGTTTGGTCTTTTTACCTCCATGCTAAGAGAGAAAGAGATGTGTTTCAAAAACTACTCCAGAAAAGAATCGCTTTTTCAGGTCCCTTTGCATACCTAGGTGTGCCTGGGCACACTCCAGTTCTCAGAGAAATCACGTTCTTCTTCGCTGTTAGTGCTAAAGACAGGGGCATTCTGCTGACAATATCTCACCATATCTCAACGCATTTCTTTGTTACGCCAATGTGTCCTGAGACCTCTCGGCTCAAGCAGGGGCTATAGAAGCACGGTAGGTTACAAAAACCTCTGTTGGAGCTGATGTGGCTTTGGCCTTCCCAAACAGGGAGTGCATGAGTGATCTGGAGGTCGCTGGTGTGACTTTGCTTCTGCACCTGAGCAAACAGTACCATTATCACAGTTCTCTGCAAGAAAAAGTAGATTTTAGTATTGAAGCTGTCCCTGCTTAGGACCCACCACCCTATTTAAATTCAAGACTGATGAGGACTTTTAAGTAGTTGTTAAGTAGCTGAGTCATCCCATTTTGTTACAAAGGGACTAAAAGAAACCCAAAGTGTGCTTTAGTTTAAATTCCTGGGATGAATGACTGAGACAAATGGGATGCTTCTCAAGGTGGATCCCCTATTTGAACCTTTCCATTCCGTATTCTTGGTAATGAAATGCAATGCTCCTGATAGCCATTACCTCTACTAGACACATGGGGATACTCACCCTCACATACCTTTCTGTTGTCTTTCAGCCACGTTTCTCTGTTCTTCTATTGTGTTCATTTCAAAAGCAGCTGTGTTTCATCTCGGCTTGGAAATTGCTTGAAGTCTTTTTCTCATGAGCCTTTTGCTTTTAGGTCCAATTTGTCTGTCACAGTCCTGATATGATAAGGCATTCTGACTCTTTTTAACTGCATAGATTTAGACCTTTGGACATCTTTTAAGCTGTCCATTTCCCCTGCAGGCATTCTGTCTAGGTGTTCTGCTATTTCTAACCAGTGGCTGTGCAACAGGATAGTAGTGTGTGTCCAGGCCTCCTATGAAATAACTTTAAGAGGTAAGTAATCAAAGTGGGTTCTGACAGGACTCTGACGACTCTTGGAGCAGTGCTTGAAGATCTGCTGCATTCTGGTTATCCCCTGTGCATCTGTGTGCCTCATCCATGCTTTCACAAATCTAAAAATCAGACTTTTCCACACAAATTTCACCACTGGAGCTGATGGGGGGGTCATCTGGCACACTGATACTACCCTCAGCGTGGTGGGGCTTCTGGATTCTTATAACCTCCTGTGCTTGATAGTAGCTCACTGCTACTAAACTACAAACTGCATTAAAAATGGTGTAATGTTTTTATGGAGTGTGCCAACTCACTTGAAGAAAAAGTAAGTTAGTGTATTTGTAGTGGGTGATCTTTGAGAGAACTTAGTATGCACTCGTTTTTCTTGTCCCTTGGCATCTACTATGGATACATTCCTGCAAATGAGAGGAGAGAGAATCCAGAACACGTAAGTTTTGTGTATAGCAAGGGAAAACTCTTCTGTCTCACATGGCAGAGAGAAATACAACCATGTAAGAACCGCAGTTATTGAAATACCAGATGTGTGCGTTTACTTCCTTTCTCCCATTTCTGTTATTTGTCTTCTGAAACATCTGATATTTTCATTTCCTGCAGAGTAGTAACTGATAGGAAAAGGTTTTGTCATGTGTATGTTCATGAGTGGGCAGGTTGTGAGTTTATGCTGGAAAGCCTAGGTGTTCTTTGTCCTGGGTTCTGTGCACACCCATGAACATGTTATTGGTAAGAACTCCGGTGCCTGTTAAGTTGTGCATCTTACACATTTACAGTTTTAATGTGCTGAAGCAGACTGTAGTGAAACGGTCCTGAAAACACAGTTGCAAGACTGAAGCGTATTATATTGTTTTCCTTATTTGAACCATAGTTATTACTTTTCTTCATAAGGCATGGACTGCTGTGGAAATGGTCTTACTGGCTGTGAAGTGGAGATCTACCAAACTATGGAGAAAGTTCAAGTCCTCACAGGAGAATGGAGTACACTGTTCCTCTGCATAGGAGGTAGCATCTAAGTTCAATAAAAGATTGGCAGTAGTCATGACAAAATCCTTGGAACGTGAGTGTGCTGTGCTAAAAACAAAACCAGCAGATACAAAACCCCCAAATAGATAGAGTGTATCTTCTGTATCGTCTCAATTTCCTTTTACACTTCTGCCATGGCTTCCAATCCACTTTATACTGTTCCGTCTTGGTAGTCATGTCTAATAGCACAAAGACAAATGAGAAGAACCAAGTTAATCTCAAGAAAAAGCCTGTCTAAAACTTAATATTCTGCCTATTTTTTCCACAGCAGATGTACTCTGCTCTTTGCTGTACATTTGCTGGCCCACGAGGCTTTGATGAGCAGCAGTGACTAAAACCAGCTCTGAGAAGGAAGGTTCTTCTCCCACCATAGCTGAAACGTGCACCTGTTTGCACAGATCTGCTGTGGCTGAGAACCACGACTGCGCAAGAGGAAAACTGGTAACAAATGAAAAATGGTGCAATGGGGTAAGGGAATGAATACACTTTTTCAAACCCTGAAAATATCCTAGGAAAAAAGAGGTCCAAAAGAAAAGCATAAAAAATGCAAACTTGCAGATTCTTGTAGATGGCTGTTTTAACTAATCCATTGAATGTGAGATATCAGTGGTGTTTGGGTGATTTATTGAGAAAATGTCTCTGTGAATAAAAAATTAAAAATATTTCAGCCCTCTGCAAAGAGGAGTAGCTTGCCTGAACACTGCATCAATGGTCACGTGGTGACCAAGTCCCACAACAGTTTCTCTCCTGCAGAGAAGCAGCATAAATTCATGTTGCTGAAAAGAGACTGGTAACAGGTTTAGATTCCAGCGGTGTGGTATCACTTAAACAGTCTTCTCCACTTCATGAGCAAGTGTCCAAGGGAGCACTTTGGCTAGCTGAGGTGGAAGGTCTGGTGATTTACTGCTGAGGTGGACCAAGAGGTCAAGGGAGAAGCAGGCAGCAACAGAGAGAGAGAGAGCAGGCATGGATCAAGATTAGGTTTAAATGTGCCATAGTGGATAGAGCTGGGAGATGAAGAGGTGATTCCTGGGGTGGGAAGAGGCTGCAAGTTAAACTCCCCCATTGGCACAGGTGGTGGTTACCCATAGAGTATTTGAATCCGGGCCATATTTGAACTAGATGAGGTAGGGAATGGGTATTCTGGCTTCTTATCCCAAAACATGAAGATCTTCTCTAGCATCTGTAAATATCCCAATTCTAGGCTTAGGAGGTATCACGCAACCAGATGAGTAGAAGCAGGGGTTGGATGGTTGGACTCTGAGGGCAGTGGTTCACAGGCTACTCTGCCTCAAGGCCACTAACTGGAGTGCCACAGGGATCTGTCCTGCATGTGTTAAGTTTAATATCTTTATCAGGAAGAGATGGCAGAGTGCTTGCGCATGAAACTCCCGAATGACACAAAGTGGGAGGGGGCAGTCAATATGCTGCCACCCAGAGGCACCTAGAATCCTTGGAGAAATGGGACCACCTCATGAAGTTCAGTAAGGACAAATGTAAAGTCCAGTCCTTGCGCTGGAAGAGCCCTTGACAATGATACAGAGTGGGGGGCTGACTGGTTTGGGCAGTGGCTCTGCTGAAAATCACCTGGGGGAGTTGGTAGAAGCATTGTGAGATGTACGAACAGGAGCAAAACGAGCACGTAACTAGGACATTATGATTATCTCCTCTACTCAGTACTTATTAGACCACATCTAGTTACTGCACTCGGTTTTGGCATCCCCAGAACATGAAAGCCACTGATAAATTCCTGTGAGTTCAGCAGAGAGCCACCAAGGTGGTCAGGGCCAGGACCACAGGCCCTGGTCAGAGGAGGCTGACAGAGCTGGGCCTTCAGCCTGGTTTTGGGACAATACCTGCAGGGAGATTACTGAGATGATGGGCCCAGGTGTGGTGGAAGGAAGGGAGGCAGAGTCAGAAGCTGAACCAAGGTGTAAGGCTTGATGTGAGGAGGAACTTTGGAACACAAATGGACCAGAATGGGATCAGGCAAGCAGCAGAACAGGTTGCCAAGGAGATTATGCAGCCTCAGAGATTTTCAAGAACCAGCTGCGTAAAGCCCTGAGCAACCTGGCCTGACCTCATAGCTGATCCCACTTTGAACTGGATTTTGGACTAGAGACCTCCTGAGGTCCATTCCAGCCTGCATTATCCTATGATCCCATTCTTGTGACAGCATAGCTTATGAAATAAAGAAACTTTTCCTGGCTTGGCAAATTTAGGTCACTCTAGTATTCAAGATTTATTTTACCCGCTATTTAGCATCACAGTAGAAAGTGTTAGCATAGTTTAGAAGATACCAAATACAAAGTTAATAGATTGGTTCACCTTAAATATATTCACAAGTCAGAAAAATTAAGTGTGGGTTCAAAATAGCTGTAGTGTGTGTATATATGCCTATATATATAATCTGCATGCCTGCACACATACAGCTTGAAAATGGGTTTTTACTTCTATCTCACTTGTAGTTATTAATACCAGGAATGTATGCACTGTTGTGTTAATGCATTATTCTTATTCTTCATGTAGTATACTCAAGACCTTGTATGGCAATGGGCTTAATTCATGGTTCTCTTAAACCACTAAGTACTGAATTCAAATCTTAAGATACTGTGGCGGACTTTGTATCAGAATAAATAAAAAAATGACTCTAGCATAGTCAGGTTTGGTTAAAGAATCTTGAAATTGATACAGCGAAATGGATGTTCCTCAGTGGACGATTGACAACTGAAGGCAGACTGGGGTTGCTGGAAAGATGCATTTGAGGAACTGCACATCTGTCAGAGATGGCCAGTAGGCACAGCAGTTTGTGCAGGGGTTTCTGAGCTCTGCTTTGAAATCTGGACGTTCAGAGAGTTTCTCCTGGGGTTGGTGGAGGACTTTCAGAGCCTTTAGGGGAGCATCAGTGTGCTGCTGCAGGTTAGGATACTGCAACCTTGAACAGGTCCAGCTGTTCCTGAAGAAAGAGGGCTCTGAGTTCCTGTGCCAGCTGGTTCCTGGCTGAGGTGGACACACACACATTTGCTTGACCCAACCTGGTATTTAGGGAGACTTGCTGCTTGCTGGGGGCTTAGTCCTGCTTTTCCATGTGGGCACCAACAGTGTGGCTGAGGAGACCTGGAGTGCATTAAGTGTGACTGCATGGCTCTACGGGGGATGGCCAAGGACATGGATTCCTTTTTCTCCTGGATCTTGCTAATGAGAGGGAAGGGTTTGAGGAGGAGTGGATAGATCCTGTGGTTCAACTAGTAGCTGTGCAGCTGTTGTTGAGAAGAGACATTTGGGTTTTATGACCCTGGGACCCTTTTTGAGGATTTAGGACTGCTGGAAGGAGACAGGATCCACCTGACCAAGTGGGACAAAAGCATCTTTGCCAGCTGTTTGGCCAACTTAATGGGGGGATCTTAAAACTAGGAATGACAGCGGAGGGAAATGGCTACCCATCAGGTGATGGACTAAGTTGGCAAGCAAAGGGAATCAACCAAAACAGGGCTGAAAGGGACCAACTCTGAGAGTGTACACACAGATGAGGAAGTGCCTGCAGCAGAGCTCTATGGGGGAAGGTCTCGTACCTCTTCTGGGAAATCAGAATGAATGCCTGCCTCTCTGAGGTACCTGTACACTAATGCACACGATGTGGTGAACAAACAGGAAAAACCTGAGGTCTGCGTGCAGTTGCAGGGCTATGATCCAATTTGGGTCACAGAGTTTTGGTGGGAAAGCTCTCGTGACTGGAGTGCCACCACAGGTGGATGCAAGCTCTCAAGGAGGGTCAGAACAGGAAGGGGAGGAAAGGAAGTTGCTGTGTATGTGGGTGCAGCAGGGGTGCACAGATCTCTGTGTGGGATGGATGAGGAGCCAGCTGAGAGCTTACGGGTCAGGATTCGCAGGCAGGACAACATGGGTGACGTTGTGGGTGTGTGCTGCAGACTGCCGGATCAGGAGGAAGTAGTAGCTGAGGCCTTCTTTGGACAACTGGAAGAAGCCTCACGTTTGCAGACTCTGGTCCTCATGGGGGACTTTATCCACCAGAGGTGTTCTCCAGCCTCAGGTATGCCATGGTGCTGTATTACCCTCTGCCTTCTAGGAAACCTGCAAACACCAGTCATGGGAGTGAACCACTGGAGAATTCCATAAGGAGTTGGATGTTGTGGTTGAAGACATTTTGATGATTTATCTCACTGTACAAGGACCAAGCAATATGGATATATGGAGCTTGGCCATGCCTCATCTGCTGTAATCTTCCCCTTTAATGGGAATGGTAGTGTTTTGGCTACTGCAATGTACATGGCTGCTTGTAGCAGAGAGAGCAGGTCAAACCTTGCCTGTTCTGTCATAGGAAGACAAAATTTTAGCCCCTGCATTTTGAACTGAAACACTGTTGCCTTCTCTCCAGTGGTCTTTTTCTCTCTCTAAATTGACCAGATAAAGAAATTGATGGTAAAGCTGCTTTGCTGGCAAAAACTGGAGACGAAGGCTGATGGAGCAGCCTCTGTCTCACTGCATAAAGGTTTTATGCAATCTTATGATTTGTTTTTTATCCAGGCCTCTCCTGCAGCACTTGAGACTCACAAGAGTTATGTTCATGGGTAAACAGGGTATCAAACAGACACAGTACCATAAGTACGACTGTTTTCACTAATATGGGGTTCCCTAGGGAGAAGTCTGTGTGTCCCTTCTTCACCGTAAGTCTTATCCACTGAAGAAAAAAACCCAAACCAAAACAAACCCAGCAGGCCTTTTCCTATGTTATGTATGTAATAGTTATTGGCAAGGATTTTAACTTTCCTTCCCACAAGGATGGCTTGGGGTTTCTTTTAGGATGTGGGAGGTGCCAGTGTGCATGATGTGTACAGCACAAACTAGGTCAAGCATGGGAGTTCATGACCAGAATGGCATTTGCTGGGGAGAGAGGCTGAGATCAAAGAACAGAAAAGTGGTTGTACTGGAAAACTGTACTCTATAAGAGAGACAGCCTCCGGTAGTGGCCAAAGGGAAAATAAGAACAGGATAAGAGCATATAGCAACTCTCCCAGACATCCCTGTTGCTGTGAGCTATTTTCAGTCCAGAGGATTTCCTGAGCTTGTTGTGGTTTAACTGTTTAGTAACTTGCAATGGGTCTCTCCAAGTCCAGTCTCCCTTTCAATGCACAAAAATTTTCCACGTGCAGGATGGGTGCTCCCTGGCAAGGAGCTCCACAGATTCAGCAGCTCCTGTGTGAACTGCCTCTGGTGATGTGTTTTTGATGCCAGTTCCTATTCCCTTCATTTGTCCATCTCTAGTTCTGGTGGCAGAGAACATGCTGAACAGTCAACCCTTGACCACCCTTCTCATGTCACTTAGACCTTCACAATACTGCTTCAGTTATTTGTGTTTTGGTTTTTTTTTTGAAGGCTATAAAGAAGCCCTCCCATGTCTTTCAAAGAAGACAGCGAGAATAATTAAACTTTTCCAGTTCCACTATTTCAACACGAGGAGACTGGCACTGCCACCAGTTTGGCATAGTGATGGTTCTTTATTCCTCCTGATAATTCCTACCACTGGGTTTTCTTCTTTGAGCACTGAGTTTTAATGAAAGCATCTACCAAAATGCCAAAGTCTTGCTCACACGTGGTAACAGTCAGTTGGGAGTGTATCAAGAAAATACCCTAGCTAAGGGAGAAGTCCAGTTCCTTCAGCAGGGATTGCTTTCCTCTGTCTTACCAAAGGAAAGTTTAAATGGCAGACAATGTGAGGAGGAGAGACAGTCCTTCCTCACTCCTTTGTTTTCTTCAAATGCTGGCTGCCCTTCTTTGCCTTAGGCAGCTGAGACCTCTCAGGATCACAAGCATCATCTGAGACTGAGGTGTCTGCGCTGGCCACAGTATAACAGAAGTAGCAGGCGAGCTACCACTTCATTATCCAAATCCCAAGAAAGACTTTTTTCATCCAAAACTGTTTACTATCCTCCTTCACCTGTGTTCTTGTTAAATACCTTCAACCTATTAAATTACCCAAAATTCCTCAGTAGCTCTACTACCTTGCTCACGTGCAAATCTTTACAAAATGTTGCATGTCAAGGTTTACTTAGGCCTTGAAAAGTGTCTGCCATGACAGTTGCATTTGCCATTGGAATATCAACCTGGAATTTTTGTAGGTAACTGCTCTTTTCCATTTATTCTATTAAAAGATGAAGTGACCCATTTTGCAAACCAACTTCTGCGTGCACTAAAATCAGTAAAATGGGTTTTGCTTTCAGTGGGAACAGAAAACTGTCCAAGAGCAATCTGCATTTCACTGAAACAGAAGTCTGGCTTTTGCTCCTACGGTAAGAGTGTGCATCTCTCACTTGCGTGAACAGCGGAGTATTTAATGAACTTACTAGCTGGTAATTAGCTAGCAGCACATATAAGTAGAATGACTGTAATACTGTGATAGTCTGCTACTGGATGATCAAAACCAAAACTCTGTAGGCATGTTAACACCTGAAAAGACCTCACTTGTAGGCCCGCTCTGTTAGCAGGAGCTCCCTGTACTTCAGTTAAAAACAGGCAGGTTTCTTCCTGGCTGACTTCTTTAAAATTTATGGTCAGCCCTGCAGTGTCTGGTTCTTTAACGTGGGTTTCACTTAGCGTGCAGTGCTGTTGTCTGTTTATGCTTGTGTCTGTTTGTTCCGTGTTGTGTCAGCTTTAATATGAATAAGATGGCTTCGTAGTCTTGATTTTTATTTTTGCCTAAGTAAATATACATTTCTAAAGGTTCCTCAGAAACAGGCCAGACTGTGTGAATGACTTTACAGATGGCGGAATGTGACCAGCAATGAAAAAGATGCCAAACACCCCTCTGTGTGTTTGATGTTGCTGTAAACAATGCCTCAACATATCCATGATTCTGTTGGGTAAAACGATGTCGTGCTGGTTTTTTCTTAGTTACATTAGTACATATGTTCACACTGCACTTTGAGAGGCTTGAGAGCTTCACACTGTAATCAGCGACAGAGAAAAGGACTGAGCCACTGCGGCTGAAAATGCTTTGGTCATTTCTCTGAGGTTGAACATTGAGATACCCTGTGGTTTATGGTGACAGAGAGCGTGGGATCCAACTCATGGTGGCCTGATCTGGGGAGCTGAGCAGGTGCACCCCAGCCTCGGGTGTCCCGCTTATGGCTGTTGTCCTGAAATGGCGGCAGGCAGCTGCTCCCAACCAAGGGGGAGGTGCAGGAGGACATGTGTCTGCATCTTGTCCCTGCCTCACTTGAGGAACAGCTCAAACCCTTTGGGTTGTGTTTTGGACAGGCGCAGGCTTAGATGCTGGGCTGTGGGCACTGTGTATGTTGCCTGAGCTGCTGTTCCCCACCTCCTCCATGGGGAAGGGGCATCAGGCCAGGCCGAAAGGTCCTGCGGGCAGGGTCTGGCCTGCAGACCCCAGCTGGGCTTTGCTCAGCTAGCCCATCTGTGCTGTAACTGAGCTGAAAATTATCTGCTTCTGCAAGATCTATGTATTTTAATTAGCATGGTTTGATGTGGGCTGTGTTGGTACAACCAATCACATTCCAAAAGTAGTTTCTGCTACTGTTTTGAATGGCCGTATCTATAAATCCAAGACTGTTGACATGTGTTAGGTTTGGCACTGTTCCCGAAGTGTTGCTTAGATTAACGATGATGTTTTATATGTACTGAATCTTTTTGTTTTTTTATCTACGAAATTAACATTATCACCATGAGCAACAAATAGGCTGTTTAAAAAGGCTGAATTATCAGTGTGGCTAGTGGGTGTTAATGTGAACTGCTTTCTTCCCTGTTATTTTAAACTAGTGAAATTGCTGATAAGGGGCTTTGAGTTAGGAGAAGAAAGAGCAAGTTTGGCCCCTCCACTTCATAGTCATGCTTCCTCTCTTAGCTATGCATTATGCATCAGAAGAAATAGCTTAAAATTAAGCACAATATGCAGACAAGGCAAAAATATTCAATCATCTGATAATAATTTTGATTGCAGTGCTGTCCTTTAAAGCTTTGGGAAAAGGAAAGAATTCTTCTAGGAAAGAACAAATGTGGGTGCTACAGAATCTATATGGAAAAAAAAAAGAATAGGGAAAGATAGCGCATGTGCACAAGGGCTTTAAATACATAAAAGGTATTGTGATCAATTTGAATGGTGCTGGGTGGGACAACTGCCCAGTGAGGTGTGAAAGGGAGTTGGAGGGAGCATGCATTCCTGAGTATTGCTGGAAGAAGTTGATGAAAGAATTACTTAAAATAATTTAAATACTGACTTTTTCTCTGGGTAATTTCCATCTGACTTAATGGAAGTTCCTTTTTACCCAGAATTTAGTCGAATCTGTGCACATCGTTATTCTGGAGAAAGATTATTTTCTCAAAAACCATGTTTACGGTTTGCAAGATGATCAAACAGATGGTTTAAATTTGTTCTGATGCTCTGTGTTTTTTCACAGTCTCTTTGTAAGTTAAATAAACTTGAAAATGATCTGTCTAGAACTGTGTCATTTCCCAGATGAGACAGCTGCTTGAGGACATGCCTGTCTTCTCTCTCCAATGAGATAATCCTCATACTCACTAAACAGCAGTGACTGTGATTCCCTGCCCTTCCAGGACTTTTGCTTCTTTCTCCACTCTTCAAAATGAACCCATGACCTCACTGACTCCTACCATAGCTTCTAAAAGAGGTCCTTCATTGTCCATGGACATTGTCCATGTCCTTTTCTCCTCCTGTTAGTCGCCCTGACAGTATGGATCCTGTCTCCCATGCCAAGAGGGAGCAGGGAAAAAGCAGGGCAGCATGAAAGAGGTGATATTCCCAGTGTGACAGAAGTGATATTCCCAGCACGCAGCTATTCAGAAGTGCGGACATTTCCTTTTAGCATCCCTCCAACTATTCAAAGTCTCTTTTTGCCTTGCTTGCAAAGCACCCGCTGCAGCCCACAAATGATAGCCATGTGGGTCGTCTTCCGAAGGGCACAATGTGTAACTGTCTGTGTCCTGTATTACAGGCTGACACTGGTTTCTAAACTTGCTGAAGTTTGTTCAGACTGGCTGGTTTCAGTCCTTCAGTGCTGCCAGTCTGCCTCTTCAGCAGTGAATGCAGTTAACAAAGATCTTTTGATGTCCTCACGGAAGCGTTGATTAACCAAGCAGCTCCAGAAAACTTATTTGTGCTTGACAAAATGGTGAAATGGAAAAAAAAAAATTTTTTCCTTTTCCCTTTTTTTTTTTTCCATTTTTGAATAGGGCTGCAAATTCAGCCTCAATTTGCTGTGCTCGTCGCTCCATACATTTTAATGATACGTGTCTGCTGTCACTGTGCCAAGGTAGATCCAGAGGTAGATTCTCATCCTTCGCAAAGTTTGGCCGGGTGCTGGGCTAATTCCTTTCCATATTTAATTTAGGCAGAGCAGAATTAGACTGTAATCGGATACCTTTGAACTTCTTTTCATAGTTGTTGTTTCTAAATCACTGTTAGTACAACCAAATAGTTCTTCAAACCAACATAAAGACTGCCCAAGAATATTAATCTAGCAGCTCTTTCTCTTTGCCTGGCATAGAAATGCAGTGTTGGAAAGGAGTGTAACTACATAAAATCTGAAAGTTTCCTTTTATTTCTTCTCCACATATTTTATTTCTTCTTTCCAAGAAAAGGGAAAACAGAGTAGCATAGAGATCTGTCTCTTCTTTTTTTCTTATTTCCCTCTCTTCACACTTTATTTTCCTTTTTGACTCAATCAGAATATTTTCTTTTCTCATACATATCCTGACAGTCTTTGGGGATACTAGTGACAAGTAGAATTAAATATAATTGTGATATACATTTCTTAGTTGCTTTTAACAGTAGCAGGATAGTCAAGGTGGTGGACCATATATTTGCCCCTCTTCTGTTTCAGAAAAGGCCTCAGGAATCAGATCTTCCTGAGCTAAGGTAGTTTGAGTTGTCAATTCCAATGAGACCAGGGTAACAGCTCATAGCTGGGAGAAGTCCAGTGTTGACATTCCTTATCCCCTGCTACAATTACAATTCGCTGTGTACAATCTATGGTAGTGGGCATAGCTGATACCACCGTGGTTTGGAAAAACTAGTAAGCAAAATTTTAAAAAATTATCTTTAGGATAGCATTTGCAGTGAAAAGATCAAGGTACTTTCTTTGTAAACACTTTTTTTTATATAAAAGAGTTGTGTATTTTTTTACAAACTTGTGTAACCATATTTGTACATCTATGAATTTGAGTTTTACATGCAGAAGAAACTAATTGTCAGTTCACTGCAGGTTTGCTCATGTAACTCTCTGCTCATGGAGACAGCAAGACCCCCTTCTGCATATAGGGGTTGGGAGTGCTGGCAGGGAAAGTAAATACTGGGATGTAACCATCTTCTTTAGGTTTATCATCAGTTGTATTTTTCTGTCTCTGTGAAAGAATAACGTAGCCAGTCATCCAGGTGGCAAAGACAACATAAAACACACACTACTTGTTTTGATTATTTCCTTGCTACACTACGCTGGATTTTCAAATGACAAAAAACCTTTTCAGTTCACAAATCCAGTTCTAGTCCTCACATATATAGATGAAAGTATTCAGTGAAATTATCTGCTCCAGAGAGGGAATGAAAACAAATATATGCAAATACAAATATTTTAGTGCTTCAGTTGACACTTTCCTGTCAGAATCACAGTATATTAGGAGTTGGAAGGGACCTCGAAAGATCATCCAGTCCAACCCCCCTGCCAGAGCAGGATCACCTAGACTAGGTCACACAGGAATGCATCCAGGCGGGTTTTGAATGTCTCCAGAGAAGGAGACTCCACAACCTCTCTGGGCAGCCTGTGCCAGTGCTTCAGTAAAGAAGTTTTTCCTCATGTTCAGATTGAACCTCCTATGCTCCAGCTTGTACCCATTGCCCCTTGTCCTGTCATTGGCTGTCACTGAGAAGAGCCTGGCTCCTTCCTCCTGACACTCACCCTTTACAAATTTCTAAACATGAATGAGGTCACCCCTCAGTCTCCTCTTCTCCAAGCTAAAGAGATCCAGCTCCCTCAGCCATTCCTTATAAGGGAGATGCTCCACTCAAAATAAGCAAATTGAGAAATAAGCAGAGATCTTCTGGTACTCATGGAGTAGGAGAAGCGAAAAGATCCACAACAATTCCTGTAGCTTTTATACTTTAGTAAGTTTGTGATCACAAAGTCTTACATGCATGATGCTGAGGCCAGAGCCAACCCAAAGCCTCTTCTGCTCTCCTGGAGGCTATGGCCTGCTAGAGCTATCTGGTTTAAAGGGTGAGTGTCACAAGGATGGAGCCAGGCTCTTCTCGGTGACAAACAATGATAGGACAAGGGGTAATGGGTACAAGCTGGAACACAGGAGGTTCCACTTAAATTTGAGAAGAAACTTCTTCTCAGTGAGGGTGACAGAGCACTGGAACAGGCTGCCCAGAGAGGTTGTGGAGTCTCCTTCTCTGGAGACATTCAAAATCCGCCTGGACGCCTTCCTGTGCAACCTCATCTAGGTGTTCCTGCTCCGGCAGGGGGATTGGATTAGATGATCTTTTGAGGTCCCTTCCAATCCCTAACGTTCTGTGATTCTGTGATTCTGTGAAGGTAAGCCCTGTAGAGATTGCACACTTTGTACATATCTCTTGGGTTATAACTCACCGAATCTCCAAACTCATGTATGTGCTGTCCTCCTTGTTAAAAAAAAAAATACATATTTTTGTTCTATAACAAAATAACTTGTCTCAGTCATCTGGGACAATACTCCATTACCCTCTTGGGCAAGACCTTCATTGAGGACTTCTTATTTACATTTTCATACTCTAAGATGGGCACTGGCAAACATGCAGCAACAAACAAACACTGTTGTAAGGGTTTCAGGTGTAATCTAACATGACAGGAGAGCAAAGGGATATGGGGAAAACTATTAGTTAGACCACTATAGTTAGGGAAATGCTTCTCGGAGCTGTTTCTTGTGTGTCTATAAATGATCTAGGGATTTTCATGGGCTCCCTACGTTATGTGTTCAAGGACCTATTTAGGGATGCAAATCAACAAAAATTTTAATGAAACACAGTGAACCTCTCAGAAATTGACATTTTCACATTTTTCAGGCAAGTTTTCATGAGCTTGTAATACAATGCTAGCCTAGAGCAGGTTTAGTGCTGAGGATTCATAAAGAGCAGCAGGTTTTGTGTTTTTTTGGTAAGTTGAGGACAGATTGGATCAGGTGAAAACAGATGAAGGATGTAAGTGGCACCAGTGTCAGGAGAAAAAACAGAAAGAAGAGCGAGGCCTAGCTTGAAGGTATGGATGAGCAATTTAGTAAGTAAAATGTACATTTGAAGTAAAACTCTGAATCCCTGGATTAAAGCTAATTTGATTGTCGTGAGGCTGTTAACACTGTACTGTTTGTGGTGGTTGTTCTAGAGGGCGGCTGACTGCTGTTTCTGAGAGGACTCCAACGACTCGGGCCGGGGAAGGTGGAAGGCCTGTGTCCTACTTTCATTACTTGCCACACGTGTCGCGGGGCAGCCTGCGCCAGGCGGCCCTTCCACTCCTTGCCCGGATCCGCGGTGTAGCCCCGGCTGCAGTCAGGAGGAGCGGGGGAAGGGAGACCCACGAAGCAAGGGGAGACCGGCGGGCACCGCCAGCCCCGGGCGGTCCCGGAGAGTA
>NW_010197463.1:0-540 GCF_000695765.1 Mesitornis unicolor | reverse complement strand
CGGGGCCGGGCGGGCGGGAACCTGGGCGGGGCCGGCCCCCCCGCTGCTGCCGGAGCCGGGAAATGGGGGCGGAAGGGAAGCCCTGGGCTGGGCTGGCGAGCCAGGGTAACTGCCTCTGCTTCCCTGGCGGCAACGAAGCCAGCAGAGGGGTTTCATAGAACCACAGGATGACGGGGGTTGGAAGGGACCTCTGGAGATCACCCAGTCCAACCCCTGCCAGGGCAGGACCACCCAGAGAAGATCACACAGGAACGCGTCCAGGCGGGTTTTGAATGTCTTCAGAGAATGAGACTCCGCAACCTCTCTGGGCAGCCTGGGCCAGTGCTCTGGTACCCTCACAGTAAAGAAGTTTTTTCCCTATGTTTAAGTTGACCCTCCTGTGTTTTTTTTTCCCCTTGTCACTGGGCACCACTGAAAAGAGTCTGGCCCCATCCTCTTGACCCTTTAGGTATTTATAAGCATTAACAAGATTCCTGCTCATTCTTTTCTTCTCCAGTCTAAACAGCTCTCTCAGCCTTTCACAGAATCACAGAATCACAG
>NW_010197462.1:3446-5066 GCF_000695765.1 Mesitornis unicolor | reverse complement strand
CGAATGTGAGCCTCCTCCCAGCTGCCTATGGAATATTTTATCTGTTTCTTCGTCCTGGTTAGGTGGCCTATAACAAACTCTCACCATGATATCTGACTCATTGGCCTTCCCCTTGATTCTCACCCATAGGCACTCGAACCTGTTGTCACTGTTGCTAATCTCTAGGCAGTCAAAGCATTCCCTTACCATTTAAGTCAGTATTCTTTAATACAGCACTGGGGTCCTCTCAGAATCACCTGATATTTTCACTAGTTTTTATACACAGGTTTTTTTTATTCCCTGTACTAATACGCATGCATCCTAACTACCACGAATAAATTAACGGGATGAAAAGAACTTATCAACACCAATGTGATGCAGATAAGCAGACACTTCTTTATTACGGCCGGGTGCGAAGGGGAATATTTTCACCAACATCACACACCTTGCCTGGTCTGTTTACACAGTATAAAGTATACTTACATGCATATGTGTACAATTTCCTGTAGCTAATTAAAATAACTCCTCCTACTCCCGATCATGCACAGTGTTTACAGAAATTGGGTCTGGGGTGGCTCTGTAGCCACCCACAGACCTCAGACTTAAAAAGGAGAGATCCTCCAGTGCCCTTGGGTCAAACACTTGGCTAGAAAAGCTGAGGAGCCTGTTTCATATAACAAAGATTTAAGGCTCCAGTAAACTTTAAAGCAATTAATTTTTAATCCTTGGTTCACTGTATAGAATGAGGCACTGTTGGTGATCACTGGTTTGGTTATTTGGTTTTACCTTTAGTAGATGTACTTTTAGATAGGTGTACTTTTATTAGATGTATTTTTATTAGATGTCCTTTTAGTAGAAGTACTTTTAGTGCATAAAACAAACTGTAACTAAAATAGGGCCTGGGTTATGCATAGGTTCATTAGCAGCTTTAACATTTCTAAAAGAGATTTCTTTTTTACATTTATTTTTCCTTTATCAGTAACACTAGGAGTCAGGAATGGTCCACTATGTGTGACTTCTCTAACAATGATGTCTTCCCCAACATCCCCTCTCTCTCATACTATATTTATACTATTTTTACCTGGACAGGTGGAGCTTGAGTGACTCCAGTCATGCACATCTTTGCTATGATTGGTATAAAGTTCTTTCGCTTCAATTTAAAGTTAAAGACTTAAGAAAATTCAGTGCGCAGCCTCAGTGAGGGGTGGTCACACCTTGGAGGCAGGTAGCCTTTGGGATGCAAAGCTCACACAAAGGATGGCATTTTGTAATTTTTTGACAGACTTTTGGCCCAGGGTAGTAAACGTACAGCTTCACTAGTTCCATAGTACCACCATGTCCCCAACTCTGCATTGTTTGCAACAGAATTTGGCTGTGATGTCTCCACTCCACCCTCCATGCTCTTTCCAAGGTTTCAGGTCATGCTGCTCAGGAAACCACTGTGAATGGATTCTTTGCATGCCAACTGCAATCCACCCTGGTAACTTCTTGTACCTTATGTCTTTCCTTAATGTGTGAACAATGCCATATTTTTAATATAAGTTATATTTCCAAGACATCTCTAGTAATTATTCCACAGGAGGTTCCTCCTACAACCTATGACTAGAGTGCAGGTTGATCCGCCTGCAATCTGTGGAGGTT
>NW_010197462.1:0-3216 GCF_000695765.1 Mesitornis unicolor | reverse complement strand
GACTCCTCCAGATCTCTGGAGAGGAAGGAGTGGCAGAGATCATATGCAATGAACTGACTGCAACCCCCATTCCTATCCCCCTGTGCCGCTTGGGGGGAGGAGGTAGAGAAAATTGGAAGTGAAGTTGATATCGGGAAGAAGGGGGAGGGAAGGTGTTTTAAGATTTGGTTGTCTTTCTCATTACCCTACTCTGATTAATAAATTAAATGAATTTTTCCTACGTCAAATCCGTTTTGCCTGTGATGGTAATTGCTGAGTGATGTCTCCCTACTCTTATCTTGACCCACAAGCCTTTTGTGATATTTTCTTTCCCCTGCCCAGCTGAGGAGGGGAGTGATAGAGTGGTTTGCTGGACACCTGGCATCTAGACAGTGTCAACCCACCATAAAGGCATAGATCTGAGGCTGTCATACACTGGCATTTTAGAACCTTCGGGTCTCTAAGCACTATTAATAAATAATTTGCAAGATGAGTCAGATGGAAAGGCGAGGTTGCTGGGAAAAAGGTCTGAAAAATATTCCATAACAAAATGGAAAATAGCCAGAATTCAGCAGTTTTTTACATAATTCAATTTTTCTGAAGTATTTGTTGCACATCCAAAGAAGAGCAACAAAGCTGGTGAAGAGTCTAGAGAACAAGTCTTATGGGGAGCAACTGAGGGAACTGGGGTTGTTTAGTCTGGAGAAAAGGATGCTGAGGGGAGATCTTATCAGTCTCTACAGCTACCTGAAAGGAGCAAGGTGAGTGTCATTCTCTTCTTCCAAGTAGCAAGTGATAGGATGAGAGGAAATAGCTTCAAGTTGCATCAGGGGAAGTTTAGATTGGATATTAGGAAAAATTTCTTCACTGAAAGAGTTATCAAGCGCTGGAACCACCCAGGTTCCAGCCACCCAGCTACCCAGGGAAGTGGTTGAGTCACCATCCTTGGAGGTGTTTAAAAGACATGTAGATGTGGTGCTTAGAGACATGGTTTAGTGGTGGACTTGCCAGTGTTAGGTTAACAGTTGGACTCAGTGATCTTAAGGATCTTTTCCAACCTAAATGATTCTATGATTCTATGATTCTGCTAGGAAAAAATCTCCCTATCTCTTTGAAACTGATCCACAGACAGTTTCTGTTAAGCAAAGAAAAAGAAACAACATCCTAATTTATTGTGATTTTTGCATAAGGTAACACTCATGTGGGGAATTGAATCCCCTGTACAGGTCAGTCAATTGCTCTCTGTATGGCAACAGGAGCCTCTGTTGAAAGTCCTTGCAATGGTGCCTTCAGCTGCATCAGATGAGACTCTCTGAATTCCTGTTCTACTGAATTCTTGTAATCCATCTGGTCCTATGTGTCCACTCCAGTACATACCATGATCCATTTGCAGTGATTATTTTAAACTGTGCACAAAGCATCTCTTAACTGTCTTAACTGGCTTCAAAGGACTGTTCTGCATGACCATTTCTGCATCTGCAAGAACAATTTCTACAGACCATCTAGAAGTGTCTTACCTGTGTGCAGTTGAATCCATTCTACAGCAGGAACTGCTTGGGAGGAGCCCACTGGCATGGCCACGTTCTCCATTAATGATCTTTATCAGCACATTTAAGCACATAAATAGTGTCTATCAGCTGGCCTACGCACAGCAGGGGCTGCTTGGGGGAATCTCCAGGACTGTCCAAAATTCCCACTCGTACAGTTCCTGTAAAGAATAAGGCAAATACTTTGTTGTGGAAACAGCTGAGAGTTTGGTCACCTTCTCATAGGTCAGTGCATTGTCTCATCTACACAGAGTCTAGCTGGGGAGGTCCTGGATATTTCAGAGAATTAATGAATAAGTCAATGAGATATTACTACAATTTCCTTCTTATATTAGAATCTTAACTGAAATTCCATAGATTTGATGACAGGTCTATTGCTTATTTTTCATTTTATTTGAATAAATATATTTGTGCTTGAACACTCTGTAAGTCCCTACTTTTCTTGGAAAATGGGTGCCCCTTAGTCTTTATGGTGTTCTTATGCAGAATTCCTCATCGTGGTAGTGGACCTGTTTTCTTGATCCTGTGCATGTTACAGTATTACCTGACATCGGTCTCCTCTCTTCTTTGTGACTCTTTTCCTTTCACTTTCTGCTTTTCTCTGTCCAGATCTCTTACCTACCTGTCATATCTGCCATTTCACAATCAACTCATGTGCCAGTTATTCTGTCTTCTTATCTGTAAAAACTGCTCCCCTCAGAAATGTAATTCTTTTTCCTGTCATCTTCTCCAAGGCTTTGGTATTCCAATTCTCAGGCATCCCCTCATTGTCCCTCAACCCTTCTACCCTCTTGTCCTGCTTGTTCCTTTCTGGAATGGCGGCTTTCCTCCTGCTTCCTGTGAAGCAGACACTAACAGTTGTGGAAAGATCTGACTGTGTTGCTGTGCTACAGGGTTGCAGCTAGGTTTCAATATAGAAAAAATCACTGAAAATGTGAAAGATCTTCCTTCCTCCAAGCACTTCCCAAGAGATCTGAACAGTCTTCTTCATGGAGCTCTGTAGGAGTGGTGAAGCCACCAGCAAGTAAGGTTACACTGACTTTCCCAATTTTCCTTCTAGTTTACAAAAAAAGGAGTTGTGTAAGCCAAGCTAAACTAAAACAATGGCATATAGAATCAAACTTCCTCCCAGTATATGATTTCTGTATATGATCTTTTATCATGCACAGTTTTCCTGCTTTCGAGAGAAACGTGGAAAGGAAAAGTTTTCACACCAGTGTATACTCATAACTGTGAGGTTATACTCACACTTGTTGCTGATATTAATAGAAGTTGTATGACTAAATCCCCATACAACACTTATATCTCTTTTTATCTAAACTACTTATGAACACTAACTTTGGCCTGTGATTAGCTCCTATGCATTTAAACAATTAAACACTTTGTGCCATTTCAGCACAAGGCATCTTATGTAAATTAAAAATATGAAGATAATTCAGAACACAGCATTAAGTTTTTGCATCCGTTATTAGCGCATGCTGGGATATCATGCCAAGCTAAATATAATTATCTGCTGTAAGTCTTGGCTAGTACTCAAACATGTGAAAGCTACATGGTAAGCAGTTATAGGACTGCATGTGCATATTACATCTGGTTTAGATGGCATATTGAATATACATTATATTATTTATTTATTAATTACACTTTATGTTATTTATGTATTAATTCTATTGTTTATTATTTATATTAT
>NW_010197461.1:300-6498 GCF_000695765.1 Mesitornis unicolor | reverse complement strand
TCACAGCCTCCTTTGTGCACATCCACCTGCTTCAGCGTGGGGTCCTCTTCCCAGTTTGAGCTAAATAGAACTAATTCTCTATTTAGTGATTTTAGGAAAGATCAAACAACCAAAAAGAGTAGATGTAAAAGGACATATAAAGTAGATGTTTTTATTGCAGGTTGGAAGGTACCTGTGGCTTTTTTTAGCAGAACACAAAAATGACCCTGAGGGTCAGAGAGAGAATAAATATGAAATCCACAGTGAGTGTACATAATAATATTTTGCATAACATCTATTTTTAAAATATGCATATCTTACTAGGTTCTACAATTCTGCCTCATTGCAAATTACACCAAAATGACAACTGTCGTAATGTTCTCTAACTGGCAGTTTATGTAAATACCTGTTTGAGCATAGTTTATGGCAGACATTGCTACTTGTTGGAAATGTGGGTGAATCAGGAAGCAAAAATCATGACTGGAACACTCAGCTTATGATTCTTTTTATTGCATAGTGGACTACCAAAACACAAACAGTTTACTTAATGATTATGGAAAAAAAAACCGAACCAAACTATCTGAAACTGCACATCTTTTGTTTGCTTGTCACAAAGCTGGCTCTGTGACCACTGTCCATGAAGAGAGCTGACATTTCTTGCTTTGCACCTCTGGTGTTTTCCAGTCACCGTTGCTGTATCAGCTTGAGCAAAATGAAGCATATTTGTTATAATTGTATGTTACTACTTGCTCTGTTATTTTACAGTATTTCAGGGGGGGAGGACAACACGTTTTAGCTCAACACTACAGAGGCTGTCACCGAGGGGATGGACTTGCACCAGGGGACCCCTTCCAACGCAGCAAAACCTTGGAGGTGAAAGCGCCGGGAGGGAGGGGGCAGCCTAGTCCCAGCCACCACAAGCAAAGCCTGCCTCTGACCAGCACCAGCAGTGGTGCAGCTCCTCCCCTGGCTCTGGAGGTCAATTCCACCAGTGGTCATCACCCCCGAAGAGGACTAGGCACGTTTAATGCTTGGTCAAAAGCCATCGCCAGAGGGAACATGGCGGCCCAGATGGAGCTCCCACACAAATGTGCTGCTGCCCAGGCCTGCAGCTGCAGGGAGTGCCAGAGCCTGCCGCTCATAGCAGAGGGCAGGAGACAGCACCTTATATGTAGTGTGACCAGGTGAGTGGTCTGCTCAGCCTGGTGGCAGAGCTGAAAGAGCAAGTGGAAAGGTTAAGGAGTACCAGGGAGTGTGTGTGAGAGAGAGACTGGAGGAGCCACACTCCACCAGCCTCGAGGTAAAGGCTGTAGATGGAAGCTCCACATGAAGTAGAGCATCCCCTGCCCTCTTGCCACCAGGCAGAAGAAAGGGACTTAAGAGATGAAGTGGAATGAAACAGGTCCCTGCTTGGGATGGCAGGCAAATCCCTTCCTGGCCTCCTCCACCTTCCCGTTGCCCTTAAACAACAGGTATGGTGCTCTGGAGCTTGAGGGGGCAGGTGAATGAGGATGTAGATGAAGGTCTGCCCAGGGGATTGCCTAGGATCAGTCAGTCAGCCCCATGTATTATGACTGCCTCTGTTAAGAAGAAAAGAGGGTAATCATTGTAGGCAGTTCCCTTATAGGGAGAATGGAGGGCTCAAAATGCTGACCAGACTAATCCCACAGGGAAGTCAGCTGCCTTCCTGGGTCCTGGGTTAGAGACATTACTAGGAAGCTTCCTGGTCTGGTGCAGCCCTCTGAGTATTACCTGATATTGGTTGTACAGGCTGGTACTGATGAGGCTGCGGAGAGAAGTCCAAAGGAAATCAAAAGGGACTTCAAGGCACTGGGGTGATTGGTTGAAGAATTGGGAGCACAGGCAGTGTTCTCCTCAGTGCCTTCAGTGGCAGAAAAGAATACTGAAAGGAACCGGAGAACACACCTGAATAACACATGGCTCAGGCTGGTGCCATCGGTGTAATTTTGTTGTTGGTTTGTTGGTTTTTTTAACATGGGGAGATTTACACAACACTGGGCCTTCAGTGGCAGAAAAGAATACTGAAAGGAACCGGAGAACACACCTGAATAACACATGGCTCAGGCTGGTGCCATCGGTGTAATTTTGTTGTTGGTTTGTTGGTTTTTTTAACATGGGGAGGTTTACACAGCACTGGGCCTCCTGGCAAGAGATGGAGTTCAGCTTTCTCAAAGAGGGAAAATGGTTCTCACACATGAGTTGGCAAGGGGCACGCAGCATGGGGAATGAAGAGGAGGAATTAGAGAGGCGTGCTGCTGGACCTTGTAGTGACGAATGAGAGATTGATCAAGGATGTGAAGGTTGGGGGCTGTCTTGGCTGTAGTGACCATGAGATGGTGGAGTTCAGGATCACGTGCTGTAGTCACAGAGTAACAAGCAGAATCACAACCCTGGACTTCACTTTGGCCTCTTCAAGAAACTCCCTGGAGAAATTTCATGGGATCGGACACTAGAAGGTAGGGGGGCTCAGGAGAGCTGGTTAATATTCAAGTGCCATTTCCTCCAAGCTCAAGATCAGAGCATCCTGATGAACAGGAGATCAAATAAGGGAGCCAGGAGACCTGCATGGCTGAGCAGGGAACTACTGGATAAACTCAAGTGGAAGGAGGAAGTTTATAGAACATGGAAGAAGAGGCTGATTGCTTGAGAGGAATACAGGACTGTTGTCAGAGGATGTAGGGATGTAACAAGGAAAGCTAAGGCTGCCTTAGAAGCGTGGTGGTGTCTGTATTATTCATTTGAAGATTTAAGTATTTGTAAAGTTTCTAGAAAGTAAACTAAATATCTAACAGTGAATCACAAGTTTTCATTGAAATAAATTGTTTATGTATCTTCCTGAGTGTTATGGTTTAAGGGTTACCAGCCTGAAAGGGAAGGACAGGTGGTGTCTGTAGGACCCTGGGGAGTCAGAGATCAGTTCTGTTCCCTCCCCTTTCCGGCCACAGTCTATAAAAAACCAAGGTTTTCGTGGGCTTTTCCTGTCTTCCTGGACTGTTTTCCTGTCGCATCTCAGGACAGCTGGGCCTAGCTCCCCGTGCTCGGCAGCATCCACCACCATCCGCTCCCGGCACCACTGTGGTCCCTGGTGACGAGTCACAGCAGTCGCAGTGGCCATGAGACACTGCTCCGACACCGCCACTACTGGGATCAGGTTTTGTATATAAATATCCTTTGTCCCTTATTCATTCCCTTTTCCTTTCCTCTGTTGTTTTTTTCATTAAACTTGTTATAGTCTTAACTTCCAACCTTGTGCGAAGCAATTTTTTTTTTATTCTCTCTATTCCCTTTTCTTAATCCTCCCCCTGGGAGGGGTAGGGGACAACAGAGAGAAAATCCTGCTCTCTCTCTCTCTCTGACCCTTAAACAGAGACACTGAGCCAACAATAAATTGGTATCAATAAGCAGAACTAGCTTACTTTGACCTCATTTTTTATTTAATTTTGTTGAAATGTCAATAAAACCAATGTAAAACCACAAACTTTTGACAGCCTGCTTTATCGGTATCTAATCTGTGTAAATACTTATATTACTCTGTATTGTCAATTTGTCAGAGATCAGTCACTTGACAGATGGTAATCTCTTAGGTTTAAAATTAATTGAAGAGACAAATCAATCAGCTACTAATAGTGGATATTGAGTATCGCTGCCCCCCCCCTTTAGTGTCTCCCTCAGAATTACTCAGCATATTAAAGGGCTAATTAATACAGTAAAACTTCAGCTTAGTCACTACAGTTGGTTCTGGCCTTCCTGTGAATTTCTCAGCCAGTTTTCCAAAATGAATTTTCAATTTCTATTTTGTTTAGAGTAACACTATGCCTGAGTATGTATGAGAGTATCTTCCGGACAACTGCCTACTTTTCTGGGACAGTAGGCAATATAATACTGTGCCCTAAGTTGAAGTGATCCATTTTACGTGCAAATAGAATTTTCTAATTTAATACATTAAACATATTGAAATCTGAGGTTTCCATATCCTTTTCTTGCCACATCAGAAAAATCACTAAGAGAACGCAGACCACGGTTCAAGATCATTAATCTGGTTTAGATTTTAATTTGTGTCTTAGTAATCTATCACATTTACAGAGTCTACTGAATGGGCTATCCTTCTGTCTCAGTGAACATAACCATTATCTAGGAGCTACACCTGGTGTCTGAAAGCTCAGAGTTACAGCTAAGCTCCTTTTCATTCCCATTTTCCTAAACTTATAAGGAGCATCTGTAACTGGACAGATTCTACATAGGGGATCAGTTTATGCTTTCAGCCTTTTCTGGCCCAAAAAAACTGCTTGACTGCATCGCTGCTGAGTGTTGCCACCATCTTAAGGAAATCCTACACTTTTTTGAATAAGAAAATGTTAACCTCTTTCTTTATGAGTAGCAGCATGTAAATCAAGTTCTTCCCGCTCTTAATACAGAGAAGTTATTCTGTGTAAACTGATAGTAAATTCTTCCAGCATTACATAGATTAATAGGGTAATTTCATTTTACAAACCACAAATCCTTTGAACTGTGGAAAATTCGGAAGCCTTGTCTGGGAAGGAGACTTCAAGTTATTAGGCTAAATAATTTCCACTTCAACAAACTTTCCAAGAGCTGCAAAAGTAATGTATTAATTTTTGCTGCTGTTAACTGAGGGCTCTGTGAAAATATTCCACACTATACTTTTTTTCTTGTAATAATTTCTATGGAATTTTTTTCGGTAAAGAATATTACTGATCCAAATAGTTTTAAGTTAACTATTTAAGTTAAATGCTATATTGTTGTCAATATTATAATAATAGTTGCCTGTGTCTACCTTTGTGTTCTTTTAGGACCTGCAAAAGTAAAATGTTTTCTAAATAGAGTGATGAGAAATCAGCATTGTTCTTTGAAAGATCCCCATTCTCCTGTCCAGCTGGAAAGAGGCAGGTAGGTATGAGGTGAAAGAATAAACCAATTCCCAGGTTTGCTTATGGTTTTTGTAGCACAGGGGAGAAGTGTTGGCTACTTTTAGTATGAATCTCACTTAATACATCTCACTATGGGCACGTGCTTTGTCTTGTGGTTTGGTTTTTTTCATACTGTAGTTGAAAACAATAGTGTGCCATATGGAGAGCAGGATCCAGAGCTGCTTATGCTTGTAGCTGTCAGTGAGCTGGTTTCTCTGGAAAGTGAAGCTGGCAAAGGCCATGGGACCAAGGAAAGGAACTGCTCTAGGCACGTGATAAGTGAAGAAAAGAGGATCTAAACCTAACTGGTGCAGAAACTACTTTCACAAAAATAATCACTGTGAAAGATGTCAATGGCTTAGTTATTGGACTTGACCATAACATAGGGTTTGAAGTTTCCTTTTTGTTTTAAAATTATAGCAAGATATTTTCAGTTCCTTTAAGTGCTGTTTTTTGAATGGTAACAACTTGTTTTTGTTAAAAGCACTTTGTAGCTGACTGAGGTTGAAGTAATGCAGTGCATGTATATTATACTTATGTATGCATATATATGTAAGAGATCTCTCATATTTTCTGCAGAGCTTATGTGAGCCAACATTAAACTCGCAAAACACAATTATTACATGTTTGAGAAAATGATCAGCCAGTTATTCTTTTACATTTTTTCTATATTGCCATTCTTTAATATTCTGGGACACTACAAAATTTATTATTGCTGTTTAGTGCATGAAAGCAATATTGTGCTAGAAGTGCAACTGCCTCTGTGTACCCTGTATCGACATGTTGTCTTTTAATTTTAAAGTAGTATTTGTCATAAAACTTTTTTTTTTCTCTGCTCTAAAGATCTACTTTCTCCAAAGTCATGTTTTTCAACAACTGCTGACAGCTATCAATATTTCCAAGTATTAGACACATTTCTGTACAAGGTCTTTTTGAGTCTGGGGTATCAGTCAGTCTTATTTTTTAAATCTGCATACATGCTGACTTTTTCAAAGAAAGTATGATAAAAGAATGTTGCCACACAGAAGTCATATTAATTAATACATTAAAAGATATAGAACTTAATATATTAATAGTTATGTTACTTATTATTAAAAGATATATTACTTATTCAGGTGTCTTCTAATACAAGTTTTTTTTAATTACAAATTCTGCTAGTTTCTGTGACTTTTAGCAGGACTTCAAGACAGATCTTCATTGTGTTCCCTGCTTCCATTTAACATGCTCGAGTTTTTCTGTTACATTTCCTTCACTTAGAGAGATTAATTCA
>NW_010197461.1:0-231 GCF_000695765.1 Mesitornis unicolor | reverse complement strand
GTGTGGAGGTGAATATCTCAATGCCTCTTGTGGAGGTATACATTTTCAGTGATTTGGTGGGTCCTTCTTCATTCTGTTTTCAGATGCTTTGCTCAATGATTGGTTTAAGTTTTTATTTTAGACTTCATGTGACTACTGCTTAGTCCAGAAAATGTTTTTCAACCCTCTCAAGGTAATTTAATTCAGCAAAATAAAATAAAATAATAAAATGAAATGAAATGAAATGAAATG
>NW_010197460.1:0-11758 GCF_000695765.1 Mesitornis unicolor | reverse complement strand
AATATAAACTTAAAATTATATATTACAAATATATAATTATGTTATATATATATATATAAAATACAGAAATCAGTCCACAGATTGATTTTCACTGTAGTATCTAGTTTGTATTACTCTACTCAAAGTAGGTCACTTTGACTGAGGGTGGCTGCATTGCCTCGAGCACCCGGACTTGATTAGTAACTCATCCAGAGCGTAAGCGTAAGCTGTAGCTGAACCCTGGTTGTACTCAATGTTCATTCTTTCAGCAGCTTAAATCAAGCTGCTTCATTAGCTGGACACATCTGCAGGAGCTGCATTCGGGCAGCGCTTCAGTTCATGGCAAGTACGCCTTTCTCAGCCCACCAATGACCTGAAGCTTGGCATTTGTTTAACTGTGTACGGATGAGCAAGTGGCAGGATTACTGCAAAAACCTGTCACAGTATTAGACAAAAGCCCAGGCTGACCTGCCTGACTAATCAAGAATTTCTTACCTAGAGCATCCATGAATTTACACCGTGAAACAAAGCTCTTGTTCATTTAACCATTGATACTCCGCATACAATTGAAAAGCTAAAGAAAAATACAATTCTTCCCAAAACTGCACTCTTTGGAAGCATTACTGTTTAATACTTGACAGCTACTTATATTTTCAAGTAAATTAATTCTTTTCAGACAGAATTGTTTTACTTGATAAAAATAGCATGCTTTCATGATTTAAACAACTGCCTAAGTATATCTGGAAATACATGGTACGCTAGGGTTCACATCACACTGTTTGGAGCAGATGGCATGAACAACTTATAATACAGGGCAGTATTGTTCCACAGCACATCTTAATTTCTATTTCATTAGTATTTTACCCATTTTCTTTTTGGTCTAGCCTCACTCAACATTTTTGTTCTTTTCAATTGTAACAGCCTTTACACTCAAATTTAAAACCACGTCTCTGTCAGTCACAATTCTGTGATGAAACTTACTTGTAATAAAACCCAAGCATTTGACATGTAATTAATCCAAAATAAACATACCTGCTTCTGATCCTTTACACTCTTCCCTCTTTCCAACACTTTAGCAAAAAAGACATAAAAACTCTCCTCAATAGGCAAAAAGACAAACCTGGCCACCAGCGAACCAAGATTATTCACGATATCATATACACCTTAAAAACAAAAAGACACCAACACAGCAGCAATCTTTACATTTTTTTAGACACATTTTAATTCCAAGTCATTAACAATCACACAAATTCTAATTTAATATTTCCACCACACAAAGAGAAAACAAGAGGAATTTAGTGCAACATTAAAGCAGCATTCCCTAAAAGTCCGTCACAGCAACCACAGCTCAAAATTACAAGGTCTGCTCGTGGATAGCAAAGTCAGGACAAAAGCATCAACTACAGAGATGTGAATCTAGTAAAAGCACCGAGCCACGTTAAAAATTCTTACAGTAGAGGAAGTCAAAAGATCCTGATGAATTTCACTGAATGAGAACAGGAATGTAAGGATTTACTGACACAGGAGAAGAGAAAGAGATCTGTTTTTAGTGGGAGGTTCTTCTTTCTTTCTATTTTCATTGAAATGGAAAAGCAGTCCTACATAACATTTTACCACCTCTTCCATTCTCAGCAAGATACTGCTCCAAACCTGCTAAGACATCTCTATGTACATATGTACATGCAGACTACAGCCATTGAGAGCACACAAAGTCAGGTATACGGATAAGTGCTTTACATATGGAAATAATAGTGTAAGGTTCTGGCTGATTTCATAGGACTTAAAGTGTTGAGAAACATTAGTTTCAAGACTACAGGTATTTTTGTACTCATTGCTCTTTTAAAGACTATTCAAGCAAGAGGCAGCTCCGTTGTTCTGCAGTGGAGGAGGATCAGATGTGGATGCAGTCACTGGTAGCAAGCATATATACTCAGCATTTACGGGGGGAACATACTGCTGCCAGCAATTAAAAGCAATTGAAACTAGCCAAGAGACTTCCAACAGTGGGCCACCAATTACAGCCTATTTTCCTTCCCCAGGCTATAAAGACCTGAGGTAATGGCACCTCAGTCATCTGAACTGCTACCGCCATGCACTACTCTGTAAACACAACACATTCTTTTACAGAATGTAACTCAGTTATGAGATGCCATGCTACAAACAACAATGTTCTTGCTGTTAGCAGCTAACACGGATACAAAAAGGAAGACAGAAAACATCAGGAAAATTGAATTACAAAAACTTAAGACAGACAACTATAACACATTAGATATTAATAAAGTGTTTGGGGTTTTTTTAAAAAAGAAGATACATAGTATCACATATCCAACTGAAAGTTCTAATCCAAAGGGAAAAAAACATAAAATCCAGCATCTTAAACTGAATTATTTTCTAAATCTGTACCAATCATTCTCCAAAATGGATCTCAAAGTCACAAAGGCTTTGAAATCTTCTCTGAAAAAAGTCTTTTCCAAAACCATCTAAAGAGCTGTGACTAAGAGAACTGTGTCACCATTTCACAATATCACCACACTTACCCTGATCTCCAAAATTTAACACGTTCAAAAAAGTCATCACATATCTTTCACCTGTAAGTTCAAAATAAAGAACTTAAGAACAATTTCCTAAATCTTTCCTAATATTTAAATGTTCAGGCACTTCTAACATTAAGTATTCAAGAGACAAAGTCAAACAGGACAGTATCTACTTCAAAACACCCTCAGAACTTCATTCATGTTGGTAACATCTGCTGGCAACAACCTCTGAAGTCACAGGCCCACACCTTCCCAGCTTTCTCAACTTTAAGTCAATTTGGTAACCAGTATTCACTTCTAGCCCTTCTCCACCACAACTGCACGTCAAGCCTCACCTTCTGTCAAAATTTGTTTCAAGAAGGATTGTTTGAAGAAGCTCCACGTCAACCACGCTTCCTTCCAGTTAACAAAGCTCTGCAAAAAAAAAAAGTACGGAAATGTAACAAACATGATTAAATCTACAGAGTAGAAATAGAAAATACAGAGCCATGATGAGGAAAACCCACAGTGTCATAGCTACTATCAACTACTCTAAAGTACTGTTAAATTCAAGCACCAGTATCATTCTGATCTGGCACGGACGTTTTCCCTTGCTGAAGGTTACTGTTGTTGCAGATAAAGTATCCAAACAAAGTTTCAACAGAAAATAGTATTCAAAATTAGAGATGGGGAAAAAACCCCACGCTGTTTAGCATGCCATTACAACTTCCACCTTAATTGTAAATATAAATTGCTTACTGTTCTTCAAACTGTCCCCACAAGCCCTGCAACCAAGAACTGTCTTTATCTTTTCAATCTGCAAATCTTTTTTTCAAAACTTCTTATTCCTCACTGTCTCTTTTAGTTCCTTTTTTTGCCTCATCTTCCTTTGAGAGGATATCAGAGATATTTGATTATCTGCAGAATGCTGTGTAACACCATGTTTAGCTTGTGGAAAATCCTAAGTGCCAAAATTCATGGTGAAATGGTTCTGGCTGCTTTCCTGCCTCAGATGCTGTGACACCTGGTCATTCCCCTGCACACTGCAGGTGTTCTATCTTCAGTTAATGGCTTGAGCAAATACACTAAAAGGTAAGTCAGCAACGAGCCCATTAACAACAAAGAGGTCAAGTTTTGTAACATTTTTCTGACAAGGATTTTATTACAGATAAAGCCACTAACAGAATTTGCATGTTTGCGTTTTTTAATCAGTAATATCTTCTACGGCGCAGAGCATCCTCAAAACCACTCCATTAACTCCACTATTTGCAAGTAATTTTCAAAGCTCTCTCATGAGAGGCTTACAAAAGTCAAGAGATAAACCTCATCTAAACCTACCTCATCTTCCACCAAGCTAGGTAACAGAGCTTTCATTCTAGCAACTGGAAATGACTTCTTTGTTGCTTCAGGAGATCCCAGAAACATCACAAAATAAATTACATAGCACATCACCAGAACACTGGCATATAAAAGCTGGAGATATAGGGAAGGAGAGAGGAAAAAGAAAGTGATATAAAATTAACTTACAAATGCAGAATTACACGCTAGAATTACACACTAGTGTTCCAAATTCAGGGAGAAGAAATTGCAGTAAGTAGTCCTTACTCCTATCAAATTTTAAACTACGTGAAGCCTTTAAATTTACCTCCTAAGAATGCAGTTGACTTTTTTTTTTTCATCCGTAGGTTATCATAGCCCATTACTAACATTTACGTTTCCAGCATTTTTAGAATTATTATTTGAAGTCCAATTATAAAGCAATTATTCACTCAGTCAAAAATCAAGTTGACAGTGGAGCTACTGTCTACATGTCTTATGTCGATCAGCTATAAGCTACCTACTACAGCCACTGCAAAGACTCAACAACAATAACAACAACAAAAATAACCTAACATCCACACCTGAGGTAGATCCCATTTCTATTTCCTAAGTGAACTGACAGTGCACAGGCCACAGCCTTATATTTCAGGTGCCAATATATCCATTCTTCATTGGAGTAAAGAAAAAGTTTTACCCTGAGTACATTACACACGATTAGCACCTTCTTAGAAGGTGATACAGGTTGGTGGCACAGGCCATAGTTACATGTGATCATAATTCAAAGAATTCAAAGGCTATCGTTAATGCTGAAGCCAGATGACGAAATGTCCTCCAAGTAGCAGAATGTGCAACTCATTAAAAAAGAGGCAACATAAAGCTTATACAGAATAACATCATCTTATCTGCAAAACGTGCCTTCACAAACAGAAGGTGCTTTCTTGTTCATCCATTAAACTGCTCCGAGTCAAAATGCCAAGTCAATAATGAGTATCAGAAAAATATGAAATACAAGCACTAAACCCTCCCAGGAGCATTTTTTTCTCCCCTGGCCAAACTTAATTAGCAGGCTAGATGTCAAATGCAGCAGCAAATAAAAATTCAGATTAATCAGGAACTGACAGAAAGAAAGAGAACACAGGAAACTTACCTGAGCCAAGGAAAAAATGTAGAGGCCCCATTGAGGATAAAGCACTACTAAAATAACCGTCAAAATACACTTTGACACTACTGAAAGGCTTTCAGCAATTACCTTTAAGAAAGGGAGAGCAGAGGTTTGTTTTCTGCCAACTTAACCACATACACAAATTTAAACCACATTAGCTTCACACCCAGAATTTATGCAGGAACACAGGATTTTCAAAGTCAGGGTGACTTTATCAGAGTCTCTTTCTGCTGCGTTGGCCATCTTAGACTGTAATTTCTCTAAGTGTTCTGCTCTTGCATTTCCCAATTCTTCCATTGCACTTTCCCAGTCCTTTGTATGGGACACAAGGCAGACAATTTTTCTTGAGACAATCATGTTCTCAACTGTTTGTCTCAAAATTTCATACCAACAATCAACCAAAATGCAAAACTGTGGAAGCTGTGTACCTCTCACTCCAATTAAAACTGACGATTATGTCTTTAATTACCACTAAAGTGACAATTTCTAAATAAACCAACTTCCTTGCTTTAACAGGTACAAATTTGTACCTACGCAACTATGTCATACAGCACTAAACAGTACACACAGGTGTTTTTATATGCTTAAATACATGAAGAGCTAGTTCAGTTATCTGTTCTTCTCAATAGAGAAAGATAATTTCCCCTCACATGCATGCATGCCATGTACTTTACTTACCTTAAGTCTCACAAACAAGTGAACTTGTGCTAAAACCCAGAACGGTTCTCCCAGAAGCTCGATAATTGCAGAAAGACCAAATGCCACTACACCAGCCTGATAATGAGGAACCACAGAAGGATCAGGTACTTCAAGCAAGTGTAGCCAGACTAAGCCCAAGAAAACAGACCAAAAACCACCAAGAGGGACTCTAAAAAGTTAACATAAAACCAGATCAGTAGATATGTTACTTTAGGAGAAAGAATAAAAAAAAACAAACCAAACCAAACAAACCCAACAACAACCACCACCACCACCAAAACCCAAAGAAAATTAGATTAAAATTTCACACACTGCCACAGTAAGTTTTAAAAAAGAAAAAAAAAAAGGCTCCAAATAATTAATTTCTATTGTTACTATATGAAGAATACTTCTTTTTCGTAATCAACATCTTTAAGGTACTCTACAAGACACAGAATACATTTTTTACTTGTCTATTTTCTACTCAAGAGCCTAACATAAGGTCAACTACCTGCACTTCTTGTTCCCTGGGACCAAACAATTTTGATCCCCTATCAGCCTGCAGAACGTTGCAAACCCCTCACTGCTGCAATTTTTATATGCTGCAACTTTTATATGCTGCAGTTACCGGGGTTTGGCAGACAAGCTGGGTTGGATCTTGCTGAAACAGGTACCACCAACTGCCGGTCTCACTCTTCCAGAAACCACTGGTTCTCCAAAGAGCAACAGCAGAGTGAGCAGAAGAAAATGCATGCCTGCACCCCAGGTATGCCAGTTCACAGCACTCTGCTGTACCTCAGCAGCAACTTCGATTAGCAACTATAGGTAAAAAGCCCAGCAGGCACAGGGGTGCAGACGTGTGTGACCTTCTGTCAACACCACTTCAGGAACATGAAGCTTTGGGCAGAGTGTAGAAAGTTCTACGTCACTGCACCAGGATCTATTTGACCCTCCCATTATCAGATCCCTAAGGTATTTGACATCAAGCTCCTAAAATGTATTTCAGATCTTTCAAAAAAGTTAATCTTCATTTTAAGCTACACTTCTCTTTAATTTAAAAAGAAAAAGGTGCGCACAGTCATTGTTAATGCTACCATTTAATGCCCACTTGAAAGGCTGTCAAATAGCAGAAAACTGATTATAACACAGCACAGAGAACAGATCTATTACATTTAAAATATTAGTATTAAAATATTAGATTAAACAATCCCTCTTCTTTATACCAGGATGAGGACGACCATGCATAACCCCCATTCCCATGCAGGTCTAATTAAGAGCAGTGCAGTTCCAGGGAAGTCGGTAGGGTGCCCCAACAGAAGATTATTATTTTTTGTCATGCAGTGGTAGTTTCCCATCATATCAAGCAGTTAAACTTAATTCCCAACCCATGTAATTGTGGCTGCACAGCTGTTAGATTTGAGAGAGGGGGAAATAGCAGAGAGATGTATCCAGGAACCAGAAGGGAGAAACAAGTCATAAAATCCACTTAGCTGCAAAGTGTCACTATGCTCTGGCTGCAGCTCCATGCAGACCTTAAGCTATCTATTTCCTGCTATAAGCAGCCCTGCAGTTAAAATAAGTAGTCCTATTTACTCCCTGTTCCTTAATTCCAACTCTTTCTTTCGCCTTTTCGCATCTCTCCTACCCAACACAAATGTTTATGTTGCTACACCACTAAACTTTAAAAAAATAAAAAAATCAAGACATTGAAAAAAAAAAACGTTTGGGAGTGGAGGGGGGGATCTAAAGCAGCTTCACAAATGCACATCAAGTAATAAAAGGGCAAGACTAAAGCAGACAGTGGGGGGGAGGGAAATAAAGGACTAGGCATTTGTACAGCAATTATTTCCTTTAACACCTACAACATAAATGAAACTCCAGGCTAAGTGACAGAACAAATGGCTCCTGAGAACACCTTTCATGTGCACCTGAGAGCACATTTACTCCAAAAAGAGATCAAGTCTATGAATGCTAAGGCAACAGACTTGACCGACTTCCTACATCAGTGCTGAAACAAGACTAAGGCTACTAAATGCTCAGTGCTGAAATAATTACATCAACAAGTAAGTACTTGCTCTCATTTTATGAGCTCTCAGACAAGAATTAGAAATAAATTCTAAAGAAATAAATTTTAAAATGTATCTCACGTCAGCCACAATAGATTGATTGTTTTGGTCCAGTTTCGCTTTGTACTTCCACTCAAACAAGCTCTGCGAAATGCCTCCCTGGCTAGGAAGATAACTGTTGAATACAGTAGAGTCAGCCTAAAAGAGGTGAGAAGGAAGGAAAGAAAAAGTAAAATTATTTCTTTATACACTGCTTCTGAAATCTCTCTCACAGTAGCATCACTGATAGTGTTTATACAGGACCTCCTGACAGACAAATCTAACAGGCATGCAATGGTGATGTGAGGTAAGTTAACACTACCTCCTAAAAAAGGCAGGAAAGTAAGTAAATGCAATTATTCAAATGACAAAAATTAAGCATTCCATAAACAAAAAATGCAGTTGCAAAATTTATTGTACTGCAACAGCACATAATATGCAATTGTATCTAGCTTGTCCTCAGCAAGTTGATGTTTTAACGTGGAAAACTGGCCAGCAGTACCTCTGTTTCAGGCCAACAAAGAAACACAGCGATCAAACACTGTAAAACACTGAACAGTAAATTAAACCGCGTTATGCAAAGCGTATTAACCACACCCCCCACAGCCCGTAAACCCGGAGATCCTGCTCCCAACGCGCTGTCACAAAGCCCCCTTCAGTCGGGAGCCCTCACCTGACGCTGACCACGCCGAGCAGCTCTCTGGAAAGGTAGCGCAGAGTGAACGCGTTCAGCCCGAAGGTGACGGCCCGGAACAGCACCTGTGAAGGAAGCCGTACGAGAAACACCTGCGGGCCGAGCGGGGCTGAGGCGGCTCCCGCCGGGCACCGCGGAGGAGTAAGCAGGAGGGGAAAGGCGGCCCGGGGCGGCCCCGCACCTGCAGCAAGGCGCTGGAGGAGGCCAGCCGGGTGGCCTGGCCGAGTACGTCCTGAGAAGCCATCGCCGGCAGGAAGTGGCGCCGCCGTCGCGCCGCGATCTCGTCAGAGCAGTCGGGCCCGCCCTGGACTGCGGGCGGGAAACGGACAGGGGACACGGAACCCGCTGGGAGCGGGGCCTGGCGCTCCTCATTCTTAATGATACGGGATAAATGTGCCCGGCCTAGTAATGCTTTTGGCATCAATTATTAACGTGCAAAATAACCGGGCGCTCCGAGCTGCTCAGATGCTCAAACTATTCAGTGCCAGCTTTCTGCTTCACAAGCAGGTGTGAGAAATGAGACTCACTTCGTAATGTCAGTCATCATTTCGGTTTGTTATAAAGCAAAGGCAAAACAGCGCTGGGTGCGAGGGGGAGTCGCCTCACCGCAAGACTTGCACACCCACAGAAATTCGCAAAGGGTTTTTATTCTACTGAGGTATACATGTTCATTATTACTTCCTAGAAAAAGGTGGGCTTATGCAAATGATTTAACAAAATTAGTTTGCATATTCATTATCTTATATGTGCATATTCTCGTTGACTTTTTACTTGTGGTCTAGCCCTTATGTGTCAAGTCTCAGCTCCTGTTCAGAAATGCTGCTAAGCACATCTATCCAACACGAGTCATGATTTCTATTTCTTACAATTCCCCCTCTTTTTCTATCCTATTGACTCCTGTTTGCTTTTCCTTTTTTTTCCCCTCTTATTATTCTCAAATTTATTTAGGTTCTCTCTCTTATTATTCTCAAATTTATTTAGGATTAACCTTATTTGTTCACCTGAGTTAGGCTTTGGCTGGATTTTTCATAAAACCATTATCTTGTTGGAGGTCCCTTGGTCTGCTTGCTTTGGGTCCATTGGCACGCTCACGACCTGCATTCCCTGAACTACAGAAATTATTGATCGAATGAAACATGGAATCATACAGGGTAAAAAGAGCAACCCGGTTATTGCACACAATAAAAAGAACCCCACGTTTTTCCACCATGACTTTCCCAGTATTGTGTCCCACCAATTACTATTTAACATTGATTCCTGTTTTTGTACAGGCACATGAGCTATTTTACGGATTTCTTTGGCCAATTCGGTCACCGCTTGTCCATTGTCATCAATCTGTAGGCAACAGTCAGAGGAGTTGAACTTCCCACAAACCCCTCCCTCCTCGGCCAGCAAATAATCGAGGGCCAGTCTGTTTTGGTAGCCCGCGGCTACCAAATCTCTGGTCTGAGATTGTTTTTTCGTTATTAGCTCAAGAGCCTGTGCCCTTTTATTGGTGATTATTTCGACCACAGCTTGTAACCGGATTATTCTGTTCAACATATAGATCAGGGTGCAGTAACCCCAGCCCCATCTTGGGCCCAAGTAGCCGGTCCATAAGTTTGAATCATTCTTTCTGGTGGCCATTCATCTTCCCCCCAAGTCTGGGTTCCCCCAATTGAGTCCCTCCAGCCCCTTCTTATGGTGCCAAAATCTTCGTATACAAGTACACCCAGTTTGGTCCCCTGCTTTAATGGTAACAGGAAGAATCCCGGCTGGATTACTCCTATTGTACAGCTTCCTTTCCAGCTTTAGGTAGCTCTGTATACTCTGTTTTTCTGCATACCCAAAACATACCATCTGGAGCCTTCCAATCTATGGATGTGCTGTTTGCTCAATCCCAATACCTTTTTAAATTCTTTATCCCTTTAAAAGGGTTGGGATTTTGGGTATCACTGCACCAAAAGAGATTTGTATCGTTATTGAGTGTACAATTATTCTGATTGTGTAGTGAGCAATATCCCGGGGGCGGTTGGGGCCACCATGATTCATTAGAGTCACTCACAATTTTTGTCCGTTTGCGATAGGTTTCTCCCACCCTTGTTTTATGCTCTATCCCTCTTCGTTGTGTGCATTCCTCCCCGATCACTTTGGAACTCAAAATCCATCCTTCTGCTCTATGTTCTCTGGAAACCTGGGTATTATTCCACTTTATGATATCCAAGGCATTTAAGCTGTTCCCTTTCCATGGCCACTCCTCAGTCATTAAACACAGGCTCCTCCACAAACCCAGCAATTCCTTACATTTAATGTCTGATTTATTCTTTCCATCAAATCTACAAATAGGGTTTTTTTTTCCCAACCCAGGGAGTTGGAAGTCATCTTTCAGTTTTCTTTTTCATCCCGTATATAGATCGCTAAAAGCTGGGAACGATTTAGGGCGCATTAGACTCTTTACCCAGGTTTTAACTATTTCCTCCTTTTTTAGATCTTGGACACCCCCACCACTGGAAATGTCCCAGTGTCCCACCTTTGAAAACCAAATCCATTCTTCCCCTCTTGGGCACATTAGTCCCATTCTAATTCCCCCCTTTCCAAGGTTTTTTTTCCTACCCATAGCTCTACCCCACTGACTTTGCACGATTGCAGAGAGGTTTTATCATAACAATGTTTGTTTATGTGGGTATGGTAAGACAGGGCTGATGTTGATTTTCCTCCATAACAGACTGTCGTTATGCAGTTGTGGCAGTTATCGCCTGAGCCAAGTTGCATTGCTGTTGTTATCAGCAGAAGGGGTCCAGTGTAACGTCTGCCCCCACACCTCATGCCCAACGGGAGTGCCGCCCGTGGCCGGTTTTCCATGGCGAGTACAGAGGTTAACCCGGTCTTGCCCCCTTATACTTAATATTTTCTCTGAGCCCTTTTCTACGCCAACTTCTTTGCGCACTATGGCAAAGTCCTGTACCAGTCCTTATCCAGTATCTCCCAGTTTTCTGGAATTAATAATTCCCACCCACAAAATAGCTGCTTAATGTGCGTGTGTTCCAATCGATCTCTAATTAGGTCGTAATCCCTAAAAAGATCACTGCAACATTTTCTACACTGGGGGTGTCGGTTATGTGATACACAGGACCATTTGAGATCACAGTTTACACATTTACAGGTAACCCAGCATATATGTCCTGTTTCAGGACGCTTAATACGTGGGATTTGGTATGGCAACAGGGATGGCAGGAGCGGGGGCTGTTCCCTTTTTCCAGATCGGAAGCCAAGGCAAAAATTCTGGTTGAGGGTATGGTTCTATATAGTCCAGCTCCCCCAGTTTGAC
>NW_010197459.1:27049-29028 GCF_000695765.1 Mesitornis unicolor | reverse complement strand
CAGGTCTGTAGTTCCCCAGGTCTTCTTTCTGACCCTTCTTGTAGATGGATGCCGTGTCTGCAAGCCTCCAGTTGACTGGGACCTCCCCAGTCAGCCAGGACTGTTGGTAAATGATGAGAAGTGGCTTGTTGAGCACTTCTGCCAGCTCCCTAAGGACTCTGGGGTGGATCCCATCTGGCCCCATAGACTTGTGTATGTCTAAGTGGTATAGCAGGTCACTAACCACCTCTTCATGGATTATGGGGGCTTCACTGTACTTTCCATCCCTGTCTTCCCGCTCAGGTGACTGGGTACCCAGAGTACTGCTGGTTTTCCTACTAAAGGCTGAGGCAAAGAAGGCATTAAGTACCTCAGCCTTCTCCTCACCCTTGGTCACTGTGCTTCCCCCCACATCTACTAGAGGTGGGAGACTCTCCTTAGTTCTCCTTTTGTTGCCAATGTATTTATAGAAACCTTTTTTATTGTCTTTAACAGCACTAGCCAGATTAAGTTCCAGCTGCACTTTGGCCCTTCTAATTTTCTCCCTGCACAGCCTCACAGTAGCCCTGTACTCCTCCTGGGTTGCCTGCCCCTTCTTCCAATGATCATAAACTCTCTTCTTTCTCCTGAGTTCCAGCCAGAGCTCTCTGTTCAGCCAGGCCGGTCTTCTTCCCTACCGGCTCATTTTCCGACACATGGGGATGGCCTGGTCTTGTGCCCTTAAGCTTTCCTTCTTGAAGAGTGTCCAGCCTTCCTGGACTCCTTTGCCTTTCAGAATTGCCTCCCAAGGAATTTTGCCAACCAAGTCCCTAAACAGGCCAAAGTCTGCCCAACAGTTTGTGACCTGAATAGCCACCTCCTTCCATGGGGGCACCCTTCAAGTATTCATGTATGTTTTGTTGGTGCTGGGAGCACGATCTTCCTCTGTCAGGTAGAGACCATGACTCCTGGACCAGGCTGGCAGTTCTCAGAAGTCTCAGAGCCCTGTCCTCACCTCGGGTTTACCTCAGTCATTGCTGCCACTGCTGCCTCGAGCTCACTCGCAAGGGCCTGGCTCATGCCGAACTCTGCAATGGCTACCCGCTTTTAGATTTTGCTGCGTGTCTTGGGCACGCACCCCACCACGGCAGCCTCCCAGCTCTCTCTCATGATTCCTGCCGAGTTCCAGGTCTCCCAGCTCTCCCTCGGCTTCTCTGTCTCTGGAAAGCCTGCTCCTTTCTCAATCTATCTCAGTAACTAAAAGAATCAGCTCTCAGCGCAGCCGGTACCACTGTCCGCACTGAGCGCCTGGTCTGCATGTCATTCTACTATTAAGCAAATCAATTTCTGTTACTTCACTGACTTAAAAGACTATTTTTCTCCTTGATCCCTCTCCAGCTGACTGCAATGATTCTTAAATAAGATACTCTAAAATTTGTTATTGCATTCTCTTTCCCACCTACCACTTTATTTCTACTTCCAACCCTGATAATGGTTAAATGAAACTGAGAGTCAGAACTGATATCAAAGAGAAGCCTTTACTCTACCTACAGAGAAGCTAACATTCAGAAAGAAAATCAGAGGAGAAATTATTGTCTCTAGCCCTGCAATTGTTAGTGTTTCAATCCAGAATGTTTCTCACCAGTCAATACACACATAAATACCACTTTCAAATAAGCTTCCTTCAAAGAAAATTCAGCCAGCCAGGAAAGCTAAAAAATCTGGTACATATTTCAGGCACTATTCCAGTGCTACTCACCAGTATTGCTTATGCAGCATAAAGGAATGAATATGTTTGATTTGCCTCTGAGGAGATCTTAAACAGCTAAGGAGAGGCTTTGTGCTGGCACAAACTTCCTCATCCCACTTTGGTGGGCCCCATGCAACTGCCACCATCACACCTGCTGCAACTATACAATTCAATTTTCTTACTGAAGCTCAGCAACCAATCCTTGAATGATATGCAATGCAATTTTCCTGTGTTTCTTTTTAAGACTATGGCCTCCAAGTTACTCTCAGGA
>NW_010197459.1:4054-27018 GCF_000695765.1 Mesitornis unicolor | reverse complement strand
CAGGAATGCTATTTTTTTTACTGACTTTTCCCTCCAAGATGGGATGTTGAGCAGTAAGTCCATTTTACACTATGTTTTTCAGCAGACAGTTGTAGCTTTTCAGCAAAGAACTCCACTTCAAATATAAGTCAACAGAAGGTAGGACTGCATAGGAGGATCATTGCTAAGAAATTAAAGCAGACTAGATGTTATTCATTGGGATTTCTGAATTCTAGGGAACTGTAAATATGATGTGAAATTATGGAAATTAATAAAAGGACCATTAAAAGGTTGTGGATTTTAAGCAATAGAATTGCTTATGCAGGAATGTTTCACCATCAAAATATCTATTCTACTAAAATGTGTAGCTAGCTACTTTTTTAAATCCTTTTCAGTAGTCTACTGTCATTTAAACACCTGTTTTGCTGATCTCAGAGAGCTTAGTTCATCCTATTGAACAGCAGCACAGAAAAGAGGCTGTTTGCTCTAGGAAATAAGAAAAATACTTCCCTTCCCCTATGAAAAATTGCAAAATGAGAAGGATTCTCAACAGTTTTCACCTACAAACAAGTTATAGAAGTTTGCCTGCATATTCTACTTCTCTTTAATTATTTAAGCTAAGAATCCCAGTTACTAAGCACAGAATAATTGAAAACAGTGTTAAAATCTAGATGCTTGAAGGGACATAACATGCTATATCTCTACAACAGCAAAATGACTCTCTGACACGTTTCTAGACACCCACACACTTCACTGCTACACTGGGGACATGCAGCTAAGCAAATGCTGCTTATGATCAATGACGTAATGATACTGGCTTATACCCTGTACTTCAGGCTCACTGATGAACTCCAAGTATCACTATGCATCAGATTTCTATGTGTTACAAGGAGACAACAGTACCACATTCCCAAAATCTTTTTGTTTTTCCAGTTGAATGCTATAATCCAAGCAAGCACAACCTCTCATTATGTATCTACAATAGTAGAAAGTTAAAAAACACATGGATTTCCTACCACTGAAAAACCGGTTTAAGAATATCCTATTAAATTCAAGTTCTCTTCCTTGTTATATTGCACTTGCCCATACCGATGTGCTCACTATAAGGTATAACATGGCTAAGCCAGAACCATTAGCACTGGCAGGGCTTTAAAGGGGTTGTCTAGTCCAAATCCTTGACCTGAACCAGGATCCAGAATACCTGAACCATTCTGAGATGCATGTCTAACCTCCTACATCCCCTAAGGGTCCAGAGCTTCCCCAGAGAGTCTAACAAAGCTCATCCTGTTGTCTAACTAAAATTCTCCTCACTGCAGCTTAAGTCACAATGAGGAAAAACAGACTGAGATGTTATGGTAGATACATTGGATGAAGAAGTTATGGTAGATACATTAGATGAAGCTCTAAGCGTGAATGCTTAGCTGAGAATTTCCCACTTAACTCAGTAGGAAAACTTCATTTAATGTCATTTAAGCAGTCCTAAGGTCCATAGTCACTGAATGGAAGTCATACACCCAACATGCTTCACTTCTACTACAGATTTGTAGGCTTCTTGTATATTTGCCAGCCTGCACTTGCCTGGCTAAAACAAAATAAAAAATTAAAAACAAAGTATTATGAAGATAATTAATTTCTGAGAACCTGCTAAGGAAATAACTAGAATTGCTTATTAGTAAAACAGTAATACAATTTTATAGTCCAGATAGATCTTCCTCTGAGTTCAGCTACGAACTGCTACACATTGTTCAAACTGAAAATAGATCATGAAAAAGAGTTCTTTATTTAGAAATTTTTACTGGTGCAGCTCAGAATCAGAATGAATCTACTCAGACTCCAATTACTGCTGGACAGATGCAGGGAGAGACATCCTTTCTGGAAAGCAGACTGTTGTCAACTGAAGGTTTTTCCATATGAGGAAGAACAAACATTTAATTAAACCCAGAAGGCATTTATTGCTTCTCTTTGGGGATAACTAATTTAAATCATCATGGAGAGTGAAAACTAGCAGTCCAAAAAGAACTTGGTAAGTTACAGAACTTTAGAAAAAAAAATAATAAATTTTAAAAATCAATATAAAGTCAGAACTTGGGTTTTACCTCAAAAGAAATGTAGCCAACATCGATTCTGACAGTTTTATTAAGTCCTTTATACTAAAATCAGTGAAATTCTGCAGGTACAGGCATTCGTGTACATAGCTGTACACAGTTGTTGGTAGTATTTTTTGTTGGTTTCAAAGCAGAATTACATTTACCACTATTTCCAGCTCAGTTCCTGTACAAGCTGTATGGCAACTGAGCTTACAGAATGGAAACATAAAACCACCTACAACTTTGTATCTAGCAACTTGAATCCACACAAAGCCAAAAATCAATTTTTAATTAGTGAAATAGCTTGAGAAATCATGTACTTATACTGTATTTGTGATCCTGTGGAAGTTAATAGCAAAGCTATCATTGACTTTAAAGTAAATAAGGTTGAACTCACCTTCCTCAGGCCCTTTCCCAACTAATTTCTTTAAGGCTAGGTCTCAATGAGTAAAAAACTTGAATGTGTTTTTTCAGTCATGTTTACTTAGCAGAACAGATGTGATATGATTAAAAAGCACTGCTTAGGAGCAGGTTAGAAAATCTAAAGCCACATTAGCTGACTAAACTAAAGAGAGGATTATTTAATCATATTAAGCTCATTCAGTTGAGCTCACAAGCTCACAAGGACAGACTTCAATTTGCTTATGAAGACATATCCTGACTGTTTAACAGTGGCACATCATGTTAATTTAGTAGAAGAGAAAGTGACAGAAACACATCACAGAAACTGATGACTTATATACTGTATCCAGAAAAGAACTCTAGCCTACTATACAGTCATACATTTTTTATCAGCATTTCACAGTGCACAGCAACATGCAAACTGTGATGAATAAGGGAGTCTATGGACTATTTATAATTTTGGTTCAAGACTGAATTTCCTGCATTTTTAAAACTACAAATCTTACTTCAGTCAGAGTTAGTGGACTCCCTTTATAACTCCATATTGGATTAGGAATTTTAAAAGTGACAATATGACAAAAGTAATATAACAAGATACAAATAAGAAGCCATTTAGTAAAATAAGTAGTAGTAATACACACCACCAGGTAACTAAGACTCAATGTTCTTCTACTTACAGTTAAATACCCAAAACCTTTAGCAGCAAAGACTATCTGACTTGGAGAAAAAACCACATTTAAGAAAAAAAAGTCTTCCATGGAATAAATATTCTAGGTAAGTCAGTTCAAATAAAAATAATAAATGGAGAAGAAGCAAAGCATAATGAGGCTCTTGTTGTTTGTCTGGATTTGCATGCGTCCTTTACCAGCTGTACTTGTTTGAAATATCTTTTTGCAAAAAGACAGAAATAACTTTCTTTAGTTTTCTCTAGTCCACTATGAAGTACACAAAACAGTAAGCAAAAGGTCTGGAAAACAGCATGCTTCAGTACCTGAGACATCATAAGGAAAGGATCAGCACTGGTCCTAGAAGCCCAAGCAGCTAGGTATGGCACTCCTTTTTGCTGCTTATGCAGGGAGCAGAGGACCTCGAGGATGAGTTTCAGGGTTAAAAGTGAGATAATGCTGCAACATACCTAAGCAGCAGTACCAAGCCCACATATATATGGATGCTAAATGCAGGAGTCTGGTGAGAACTTTGTTCACCCATCCACTATGGAGACCTGGATATAATGCAAATAAACATTTATGAGGGAAAAAAAAAAAGCTTAACACTAACATTCAGTTCCAGACTATCAAATATCTTTGGTGGAAAAAAACCAAACCAAACCAGATCCACTTCATTTAAAAAGACATTGAGGTTAAAGTTCAAGTTAAGTGGAAAAATCAAAACTCATGGAAAACCAGAGGAAAACAGTCTCTCCTTTATTTCCATGACTGAAATCTAAGGATGTGCCTTTAGAATGCAGGAATGAGAAAAAGATTGCACAAAAATTGCAAAACTACAAAAAGAAGAAGTTATGCAGCTATTCCAAAGCAATCACCAAGGGGTTTTTGGTTTGAGGTTTTTTATTGGTGGGTTTTTTTGGAGGCATTTATGTTTGTCTGGTTGTTTTTAAAAAAATAATTGAAAAAATAATTGAAAAAGCAGCTCTGAAGTATCTAGAAATCATTACCATCAGAGACAGACTACTTAGGACACTAAACACACTATGTATCTAATCCGATACCAGAAAATCCTGCCTTCTATCTTTTCTCTCCTTTTCCAATATCTTTTAGAGAAAGTGAGAATGATTCAATAGAGGATTAATGTCCCCATTAGGGTTATTTTCTCCACTTACAACTACCAGGTTGAAAAAAAAAAAAAAGAAGTTGGGATCAAGAGAAAAGAATGAATTAGCCTCTTCCCACCCCTCTTTCTAGTATCAAAGAAGATAAATTGTATCAAGTAACTGAAAATCTTTTAGAAAAGACAGTCTGGCTCTTGAAGTGAAGGGACACAACTCTTTTCTCCAGAGTCAAGAAGGACCATGGTGAAGGCACACAGTGAGAGTAGAGCCACCTAGGGCTTTACCCCCAGCTCTGCTACAGCCATCTGTGTACTGATGCCAAGGCAACTATTTCATCTCTCCACTTCTATTTATAATTCAAGCTATCCAATAGAGTCTGCTACAAGGAAGTTTCAAGTTCTGTGTTACAACAATGAACCTGAAGCAGTTGAAGAGTTAGTGTGAGACGGATGCAGGCTGGGGTTTAGAGGGTACATTAAAAAAAAAACAAAACACAAAACCAAAACAAACAACAACAAAAACAAACAACCAACTAATAAAACAAAAAACCAAACAAACAAAACCCCACAAACACAGAAGGGAAAATTTAACTCCCACTAAGAAAACTCATATCATTCTATTGCAGTCAAAACAGTGAACAGCAGAACTAATTAAATTACAGTTCTGTAAAAAAGGTATTTGTTCATCTTGCCTTGGTTCAAAGTAACACAAATCTAAAAAAACACAATTTTATGTGAGCTTTTGTACAAGGATGCATTTACTTCTATTCTGTCATAATGACAAAGCAACACTGCAGTTACTCTGGTTATACCAGTGCCTAAAAGGAGTCAGTTTATTACATTAACTGTTGTAACACTGAATCAATGGATCCTACAAGACATACCATAGAATGACTTCTCTCTGTTGTTATACATCTAAACAGAAAATGTGTCAACTCATATACAATCAGTACAATGGTCTTCATCTTTAGCTGTGATAAGCATGCACTGTTTGATAGCACAGAAATATTTTTGGTCCATCACTACTCACTGCAAGAAAGACAGTCTTCCAGAAGTTAGCACTTCCTTATAATCCACTGATCACAATTGATGCTGCTTCAAGAGAAACATTTACAGATGCTTGACTTCATAGAGCATCATATAGGGATTGCTATTAAATGATACAGGTAAAGTACCTCTTATTTTCATAGTCCATAGCTGAGACTAAAAAGCAGAGGTGAGAAACCAATTTGCCAGGATAAAGAAAAGGAAATTTAGAAGACAGTGATATGTCATACATGCTCACTTCAACCCTTTTCTGGTTTTCCTTAGAGCCCTTGCTATACAAACAGGCCTGTAAGCCTAACAGTGTTCTAGAGTATATACATTATCACACTTCATTACCACACTTCTTGACATTATTTAGAAGGCAGATTAAGACAGCAAAGCTATGAAAATGTGTACCAACATCAGTGAGAATAATTATATTATCTCAAGATTTAATGTGACAATTCCTATCACAGCATTCTTAAACAACTGGTAATAATATTTTATAGTTCACTCTATCCCACATTACATTACTCCTAAAGCATATTATATTCTTAAGGTAACAAGTCACTGTCCTTAAGCTTTAAAATCTGAGTTTTTAAGTTATATGCTTAGCTGTCCAGTCCCTCCTTGGAATCTGTATCTCTTTGATAATATTAAAAACAAGGAAAATCTTCTTTCCTTCATGAACTTTTAAAGTTAAATATATTTGAACTGAAGTAGTTAAGACTGCATATGTTACACGGGCTGTATACACTATGCAATTCATCAGTATGAAAGCTACTTTATTTCCACAGCTTTAAACATTGCTGACTCTATCATCTCCTTTTCTATTGCTGGTTAAATAACCTCCAGCGCTGTATCTGTAAAAGATACAGTAGTACTGTACTGAGGGAAACTTAAAAGATGTTCCCTTCAAAATTAGCCAAAGATGCATGAAGTAAACAAAATTTTTTTAAAAATCTACAAATAGACATCAGGCTAATAGTTATTACATTCAATAATTTAGCATGATATGCATGACAGCTTTGACCTCCAAAATAATTTAGTGCCTTGAGCTGAGATTAAATGCAGAACATTAATTTTTCCCTCTGGTTATCAAGCCAACCAAGAGGCTCATCAAATCCATTTAAATAAAGCCTGCATCGTGTAATAATATTAAAGGGGATAAAATATTAACATGGGTCTGTGGTAGAACACTGGACAAAACAGCTGCAGTACAGCAGCTTTAGTTTACTACATTAACAATCTGTCTTTATGCAGAAAGCAGGATTTAGGGGTCCAGAAGAATACATATTTGGATTTGTATGAGATGCTAATTTATAAAATTTTATGGATTTTCAGCCACTGAGAATATTTACCATTATTATGTAGGGGGAAAAAAAAAGATTGTTCCAACTTTAATCTTACTGATGAAGAAAAAATAATTTTCCCACACACAAGTTCCCCCCACACAAGCAGATGTTATTTCAGTGATAGCAGTATGGCTGTATCCATTTATTGCCAGTAATGAATCCTCTTCTGGAGGATGATAAATGTCATGCAAAACTTCAATATTTCATAATATAAAAATGGATTGAAAAGGTAGGTAGACTGCCAGACCAAAGACAAACTACTCTACATATTTAGGTTACAGGTGCTTTATCAGAAGAGCAGGTTGTGTGTTGTCAGCACAGAACTACTTAGAGAAAGAAAGAAATAGTAAAATGGAACAAATTAAAACAAGTCTGTGCAGTTTCCTGTCAAAAATAGAAACTTGAAATCTGCAGATTTAGACATGCTTAATTTGCATGGTAAATGGGATTGGTTGTATTTACAGACAGCATCACATACATACAGAATTTATTCAATGTTGCATTCCTTAAGTCCATTGCAGTTACCTTTTTTCATTTTTTAAATTTCCAGATCATTTACTTTTCTAGGTAAAGTTGAGATCCCAATAGGAATGAAAACTTAAAATGTATCCCATGTCAGCTAAAAATCAGACACAATCCTGCACATTGCAAGTTTGCAAAAGCATTGCTGGTAACAGTCAAAAACTGGGTCAAGGTCCAATTTCCTATTTAAGAATAGTTTTCTCTTTACTAGCAGTAAATATCTTTATTACAGTGTTGTTCATATGATGGTGTGCTTCTGTACAATGCAAAACCTTCTTTCCTAGAAGAACTGTGTCGTGGTTTAGGGCTGGGCTGGCCACTAAATCCTGGACAGATGCTTCCCTCTCGAGAAGGGAAGAGAAAAGAGAATAAGGCAGAGAGACTTTATGGGTTGGAAAATAAAACTAACAGATTTAATTAAGAAATAATACTACAGGATAATAATGCAGATAGGAAAATAATGAAATATATACAGATATGTACAAATATATACAAAACCTATAAAAAATCCTCCCCCCACCCTCCTCCAATGATGAATACACCACCACAGGCTCTGCAGAGCAGGGCACTGGAAAAGTCCCAGACCGAACTCAGCAGCAGGTGGGAGCAGGATGCAGGAACACATGAATCAGGATCAGTGGCTGATAAACCAGCAGGGTTCTGCTTGGACTTTGGCCACTGCAGGATCAAAACAGATGGAAGAGTCCGAGATGGAAGAGCTCCAAGATGGAGGAAGACTTGAGACCCTCGTGATCCCTCGGCTTTTATACCAAGTGTGATGTATGTGGGATGGAATACCTACTTGGTCAGTTTTGGGTCCGCTCCCGCCCCGTAGGCACAGACTTGGCACGCATGATGAGACAACTGGCCTTGAGCTTATCTTCTAGCAGCACATACTGGAAAAACATGCTGCTAGTTTCAGCAAGTCCAGCCACTTAAAAGAGACTGAGCTGAAAAGCAAAATCACTGAACAGAAAACTAGTTCTATTTAGCTCAAAACAGGACAAACTGAAAGATTAAACAGTAAGGTCCTGATCTTAATGCACTTAACTGCAAATGTGGGGCAGCACTGAGGTCAGTGTAACCATGCACATGCGCATAATTAGAACCCAGCCACACAATTACAACAAAAACATGAAAATCACAGCAATGGAAGACCTGCAAAAAACCGAGCAAGAGGGGAAACGAAGAAAAAAAAAACTACACACAGTATTTTGTATAAAACATGGAAATGCTCTCCATTAGCTCTAAAGAAATCAGCATGGAGTAGGATATACAAAGCAGGTAAGGAAAAAGGTTGAGATTTACCAATGCAGGGTAAGCAGAAGAGGATGTCTGGGTAGACTTGGAACTGTATTTATAGCATGGCTCCAAATTATCTCCCAAACATGATGAAGTTCTTTGCACAAAGCCTGTCCATCATGCCTAGTCAAGTTTGTTAGTTATGTTTAACTGAAAATAAATAACTTTAAGAGATTAAAACATTGGGCTGCCTAGTATTCCTTAAACAACAAACATTCAAAGCAAATTCATTCAGTTTTAACATTACAGGTTCTGAACAGATAGACAAGACAAGTGTATGCTGAATATCTGACTAACTAACTAACTGAACTAACTGAATGCCTAAATGGCTTTTGTGAATGTTCCCAATGAGTATTTCACTAGGTATGTCATAGCCTGTACCCATTCTCATACCAGCTTTTTTAGCGCTCATCCATACTACTGACATGTGGCATTCAAACACCATATCGATGCCACAAACCCCTCTCACACACACAGGACGACTGCAAGTAGCTCACTATGAGTAAGGGAAAATAGATTAGTTACACCTGAGCTGAGAGATTGAATCCAAACTTTAATTTCTACCAAATGAGGTCTAGACCGTACTAACCTCAGTGCTGCAAGACCAAAGCAGTTACAACTTTGACTCTATGTTCCTCTAATTAAGGAAAGGTTTGACACTCACATTTTGGAAAGTATTGATTTGCTAGAAAACCACCCCCTTCCCATTGTTTTCATGAGAGGATGAGGGTATAGGTCATAATTTACTAAGAATCCTCCTTGAAGTTACAAAACATTTCAGCAGAAGATACATTGGTACTTGAGAGAGTAGAGCAAAACTAAATAACCTGAATCCATCTTTCAAAACAATTGTAGTTCCTATTTCAAGGCTGATGAAACTGATAAATATTGAGCAAAGCATAAAAACTACAGAAGTCAGCAGAGATGGGTTGGGGCTTGCTATTTGTTTGCTGATAACATTCCTTCTGACTGTCCTTTTTTGATCCCCACCTACATTTCACATTTGTCCTTTTGTAGCACTTTGCATCTTTCACACCTAAATTAAAATTAAATGACATAGTGATTGTGTGTTAGATATGCAGAAAGAAAAAAAAACCTAGTAATTAAAGAGAAAAGGATGCAGATGATTCCTAGAAAAAACTAACTATAATGCACCAGATAAAGCCCAGAAAGAAACAATAATCAAGGACCAATGTCAAGATTTCTAAGTTTTCAGATGAGTATATTTAGGGCAGAGGAAATTCATGTATTCACCACAGAATGACCTCAACCTTCTCGTAAAGCTTACTTCACCTTCATGTGCTTGAGGCAGAATCTGTTCCATAGCTACTTTTAATATTATATGACCTTACATTTTATCTTTTCTGTAAATACCGTAACATACCCCCCCCCCCAAAAAAAAAAGGACATTTTTACAGTACCACTCCCTCGTCAATTTGACTTCATCACTGACCATTATGTGGGAAGAATACTTCTAGTTTTCAGGGAAAGTTCTATTTACATTTTTGCACTGTGTGAATGTTTAACAGTTCCACTTTGACCGAGCTTACATTTGAACACCAGCACTTCATTTCCATGAGTGCTCTCCCAGTCCCAATGCCACGCAAGGGGAACGCAAAGCTGCACAGTGTTTCCCAGCATTTGCACCCAGAGAAAGTGCCAAATTGTTTGCCCAAAAGCCACAAAAAAGGACTGGAAGAACAGAACCACAAGTTGAAACACAACACTTTGGCTGTACAGAGCATGGAAAGAGCAAACTGCAGTAAACCATCTGGTGTAAAATTATGGGTTTAGTTTAGCAAATTCCAACATTTACAGAAGTTACAGAATTCTTTTTCTGCATCTTCTTTTGGAATATGTCAAATAGGTCTTGGCTTGCTTTATATCCTGGATGATTTCTGTTCAGTTTAGTTTGTCTATTCAGATATGATGCCAGGTGCATCATTAGGGCACCTACACACATTAGTAGTACAGTTGATATGCTGCTATTCCTTTTTTCTTAGGGGTAAGACAGGAGCACATATTTAGAATTTCTTTTTATTATACACTGACACTTGAAAAATAATTTTTAAGAGAACTGAGTTTTATACTACGATCCTGAAAGTCGTAAATCTACAGCTGTCCAAAACTACATCAGCACTAAATCACATCATCTGTCCTCTTAAGAGATTTGATGTTTTTGTTATGATTTATTGCCGAATTTTATGTCAGTTGGATACCACAGCAAAGGAGGACCTCCTCAGATATATTGCTGTTAGATGTTTTGAAAAGAAGAATGAGAACCTTGAATATGACCTCATGTCAGAGGAGTACCTAGGACAATATCTTCAGGCAGAGAGCTCACATCATTATATGGCGGTAGTCATTCTGCCAATCTGTGAGGAAAGATGAGTTAATGCTTGTGATACTATGGAAGTGGAATACAAACAACTCTAAAAAGACATTTCTTTTACCCATACCTATGGAGACATTTACTGTATTCTCATAGCTTTTTCTTTCATTAAGAAAACTATACATTTGCAGTACTTCTCAATAAGTATGACTATTTCAGTCATATGAGTCACAATTTTAATAGCAACTCTAACAGCTATAGCTCTTCTAAAAATGTGACTAGTCTTTTTTTTAGTTATTTTTCTCCCTAAACAAGCCCATCTTGACCATAAAACAAACAAGTCTGAGCAGAAACTAATGACACCTGTTTCTTCTATAGATGTGCATCTCATGCCTGATTGACATCTTTAATGGCATTATAATGAAGAATTATAATGAAGGTTTATATAGCGTGGTAATATGTTATTAGATCAACTGATACCACTGAAAAAGCAGCACAGTTTGAGCTCACAAGCCTTTTTCAAATCTCCACGGTTCTAAAAAAGTATAAGCTCACCCCTTACTAGGATGGCAGTAGAGAATCCAATGAGAAAAGCATGCTTTATGGGGGATTACATCCCATGGCTTCTAATAGAGCACATGACCTAAAAATTGTAGGTCATTATTAGTAATTTCTCTTTGAGAATTCTGTGACAAACAATAGAGCTGAGGTGACATTGTGAACCCTCAATTCCCTGGCATATAAAAGGATGTTTTCTCTCCTTAGCTACTTTCATGAAATTTGAAGGCAACCATTATCTTCTAGCTCCTCAACCCATCAAACAATTCAGTCAAAATTCTGGTTACTTTAGGACTGCAGGGCAAAGAAAATCCCATACAATCCCCAGACAGACAGGAAATAGTATTCAAGACTGGATTTATTACCACTAATATAAGTCAAAAGTGTTATTGCTTGTAACATTTCCAAGTCAACTGTGCAAAGAGAATCTGTATACCTAAGCATATGATATTTCACATCTCAAATTACCATGAAGTTATTACAAGCATGTAAAAAACAATCTACAGTGTAACACAGTCTGTTCTTAATACTGGCAGAAAATAGTAATTAAAATTAGTGGTAAACTTCAGAACATACTATTTCTATAGACAGTGGAGTCTGATTCTGTACTGTTAAATCGGCAAAAATGATTTATTTTTTTTTTCTGGCTGAGCAAGGACTACAGGATTCGGTTCTTTGCCACCTAAAATGGCATTTTGAAAAATGATGTTAGTTTGGTTTGCAACCTCAGCTGACACAGGGAAAGTGCCAAGATGAATTGCTAACATTTCCGCATGAGCTCTGGACAGGATGATGCAATATGCTGAAACAACCCAAACAACAAGAAGTGGAACAGGAGCAAACAAATAGCAAAAGCAGCCCCTGTAGTCCATGAGTGATTAACTGCCCGCTCTGATAAAATGGGGAAACCTTTCAGTGCCAGGTAGTTATTTACTTTAGAAACAAAATCCAAAACTGAATACTCATGAGCAGAGTCTGCCTCATCTTCATTACTGCAGTCTATGAGAATAGGTAAGTCTGCAAGGCACAATGCTAGATAAACCAGGAAGCTGCAGCATTATCATTCAAGGAAAAAAGTATGTGAAAGATTTCAATACGATTCCAAGCAACCAACTCACCACAGCAAATTGGCAGATCTCTCCTTAGGATATCTTGTTTAGGGAAGTAAACTGGAAAAGGAACTTGTTTCCTTTTACCTTTTCAAGTTGTAGATTTAACTCTTAGCAGTAGACACTGGGATAAACATAACCTTCCTGCCAGATCACACAAGGAGAATCGTCTTGAAAGAATCAAAGGGTATCAACAGGGGATGAAAAGATGAAAACAACAATGAACCTGAGGTGATATTTAGTGTTGAAATAAAAACAGAAGCTCTGGCACAGAGCAAGTCTGTCTATCCAGAAGACAAGACAACAATTTAGACTTACAGAGAACTTTGGTGGGAAGCTAAAAAGCAACATCATTATCTAATATTCACTTCTAGTGGTCAGATTAGGTGCACTTTCCCCTAATAATGGTGAGTGAAAAAACTTTCTCCAGTACTGGAAATCTTAGGACTAAGCCACGATATATCCTTCCTAAAAACGATCAGAAGATTTAGTTTTGTTTGGAACCTGTATTGTCTGTGTTTTCTCAGCACTTAAACTAATCTTCAGTGAATGCAGGACCTATCCTTGCCTCACTTGTTTCACACAAATTAAACAATCCAGATTTCAATTTGCTGTTTGTTGTTAAACAAAATTAAAACAAACAAAAGGAAAACAAAGTGAGGCATTATTAATTATGTGAAATATAAGCTGCAGCTCTTAGATTGATATTTCAACTATAAAAACAAATTGCAGTAGTATTATTATAGCAAGTATTCGTCTGTCACTAGATAGGAATTTATGTATCTTTCCTCATGTGCTGAAATTAGACTGTATTGTTCCTCCAGTGGTCTCACAAAAAAGCACAAAAATTCTAAATTATGGACAAGAATGCAGTTACAGAAAGAGATCTCCATTATTCAGGGTCTCACTTAACCCTTCCTATAGTGCATTTTACACAATCCCAAAGCAAGACACTGTGACAACATAAACAGGTTTTTTCCTGTCATCACAGGAAAGAAGTAAACCAAGAAAGCAAGCAAGCAGAGACAAAAAGATGAGTGGAAAATAGCTTTCTGGCCTTTCACATGTTTCAGGACTACAGACATTACATGCAATTTTTTAATGCCACATTTAGAGCTGGCAAGTAAAAGAAATTAGGCCTCCTTTCCACATCAGACATCAGCTGGATTCAAGCAGAGCAGTAGACAGGCACCTCGTGTCCTCACAAAAAGTTTCAATTGAATGAGCTTGTAAATGAGTACAGACTGAAGCAGCTCCACTAAAGGATGAACTAAGAGCTCAGACAGTTTGAGGCCTGGTAGATTTTATATCAGTATGACTGCAACACATCACTATTGCGACCAGCCAACTCTAAATCAATACAGATAGGGAGCTGTGCTCCATGGCACACCAAATATCCTACTTCCTTTCATCATTCAGATGGTAGATCTCACCAGAAAGGCTTCCCAGTTTCCTTACTGAGAAAGTATTCTCACATCCACAAGTTTCAGATGCATTTTCTAATAAAGTAGTGATCCCTTACCCAGAAAACTAAAAAGCTCTAACAGATCTGTTTGCATCTCTGCCACATCCTCTTATATTTTCCTTTATTGCCTAGCTACCACCCACCATTGCCACTTCAATACTACTCTAGCCTACGTTATCCTTATTTGCATTGCCTGGATACATTTGTATTAAGTATTAATCATTAGAGATTACTCCTTCACCCGCCTTTAAATACTACTCTGTCCCACATGGTCAAGGTTCTCCCAGCTTTCCTAATGCTGCTTCTTTCTTGCCCACTTCGCTTTCCTAAAGGTGAATAGAAGGACTGTAAAGCCAAATTGTTAATCGAAAACACAATCCTTTTACAAAAGCTATGAGACTGCCTTGCCCCATCATCTCTCAGGCATTTTCAGGATACAGCTTTATAAAGCAATCATTACTTGAGTGTTGCATGTACCCTAGCTAGTAGAACTGGCTAGCTGAACAGATTTTGCCCGGTCAGTACTGTATCAGGAGACTTCATAGCCTAGCACTGTTGGTTGGTTTTTTTTCCTAGTCCCTCAATCTACCTGGTTCCAGAGTAACAACTCAGCTGGCCCTCTGGTATCTGGCTAATTATTTGTAGTGCTTCACTCCTCCTGAGAGCACAGGACAGAAGACGAAGGCACAGAGAGATGAGAAAACTACAGTGATAAATAGAGGGAACTGAGTCTTAAAAACAGAATAGCATCAGCTGTCACTGTCACAGTGGATACACACTATTTATCCTCATCATCTACAAACTCTCATAGCTCATCTGCTAGAAATGTAGCAGTGGGCTCAAGTAGCAAACCGGATCCAGATCCAAACTTCCCAGTACCATTTGTCTATCCAGAAGACTTCGGTCTTTAGACTGTGCTTTAAAATGATAAGGAGTGTTTCTGAAGTCCTTTCCTTCTACAAAGCACACCCACATCCATCAAAATAAATCAATCCATCTCTCATGATCCACATGTAACTCGAAACATATTGCTCAGAACATCATTCACTAATACAGCTACACAGCTCCACTTCTAACACTATCATCAAAACCAGGTGGTTTTCATTTGGAGTAGTTTTAAAGAGCTATTAATAACTGGATTCCCTGTTCTCATTAACAGGTTTGTACAACTAATTCTAAATCTGTACATAACTTGGAAGAAAATATTTATACTCGATTATATCCAGAAAGCCTTTCTTGCCAGAAAATGAGGCTCTGGCACAGGGTGAATACATTGTGGTTTTACACCAACAAGATATAGGGCTAGCTGAGGTCCACCTCCTTGGGAAGCACATTCTCAGAATGTCACTTTTATCTGTTTATTACAATGCAACTTGACATGCCAAAGAAACAGGCCAGAAGAGAGATGCTCATAACCGTAACTGAAAAGTGTCTAAAGCACAAAGGGTGAAATCCTCTCTGGTAAAGGAGATAAGGGGAATATCTACATGAAGAATCTTGAGTATTAATTTTAGAAAGACACACCTAAGGACCAAGATTGTCCAGGAGATCATATCTCTGCTCTAGAGAATCACAGCAGACAGCCTGGGAGCAGCTTGTTTTGGCAGCCTGCTAGCTGAAATAAATAAAATGAACACTTCAGAGTTAATCCGGAGGTAGCATGTAGTGCTCTGAATCTATCCCAACACATAGTGACTGAGATGTTTGCACAGCACTACAGAGTGGCATGCAAGCCCCCAAAGCTCCAGTCCTGAGGAAGGAGAGATCTTGAACATTTGCAGGATCTGGCACCCCAGGGAAGGTCATAACCATTCAGTGGTAACCCCCATACTGTAAAGATTAGAGGAAGACATCTTTCAGTGACAGGAACAAATCAGGTTCCTTTAGCGCTGAGCAACGGAGTGGGAAAAGGGATTAAGGAAGAAGATTAAATTGTAACATCAATATTTAAAATAAAGCACACCTCTGCTTCCTCTGGACATTGTATCTCTCAATTAGCAAACTACGAATGAGACACCAGTTGAAAGTGTGTGTGTGTATGACAGCAAAGATACAGGGCCGCAAATGGAAATTAATAGAAGTCACAGAAAATTAAGGATAAATCATTTAATCAGTTCTCTGCTACAGCTTCCTTACTTGAAAGGACTTATGAGGTGAAAATCCATTCCTCAGAGGTATTGAGCACCTCTGGGATCAAACATGGCTAAGGACAACATGGATTGCAATTAACTTCAGATGTTACTGTCTCTGTAGAAGAAGCTTTAATTTATGGCAATATTGAAAATGGTTATATTGTTCTGGTACAGGACTACAATTCTGAATCTGTTCAAGGTTGTAGGGTTGTTTTGTTGTTTTTTTTCCTTAAAAAAAGAAACGAAGAGTATTATCTCTGTAATAGAACTTCTGAGCATCAGAATTACTTTTGCCATTTCTCAGAGCTGCATGACAACAAAAGGTCACAGGCTGGCTCCAGTTCTCTTGTTTTTAACAAAATAATGTGGTTCAGAACAGAAAAGCTCAACTTAAAGGTCAAAACAAAATATATTTTTCTCCACTGTATTGTGCAGAATATTTCCTTAGAGCCAAATTCCATCCTACAGCAGAGTGGGTTTCAAAATGAACCTAAGTACATTTTTCTATTTTCTAAACAATATCACTTTTTTCTTTTTCTTTTTCTTTGTGGGGGGCTAGAGAGAGGGTAAGGGGGAGACAAAATTTAATAATTAAAAAAAAAATTATGGAAAAGCACCAGAACACTTTCTTTTCAACCAGAACACACCAGACTGCTACAGCAAACTGAATTAACACCTGTGGAAATCAGAAGTATAAGACAATATACACAGAAATAGAAGAAAACAATTCTTATATCCCTCTTTGGAATACTCTTAATAAAAAGCAATCAATAGTGATAAAAGGGGTTATTGAACCATCTGTTTCCAGGCCTAAATGAATATTCCAAATGCGAATGCTATACCAGACAAAACCAGACTTTTTTGGCTTTTTCCGTATCTTCTCATTTAAAAGAGCACTGCAGCATGAGGTTCAGCCTATTCCTTTTGTTCTCTTTTTGTTTCTTTGGGATCAATTCTGAGTAACAAAGTCAAGAGGAGAATTACTAGAACAGTGGTATTTTAAAGGTTTTCTGCTGAGCGAGAATTAGCATAGAACCTTATTGCCTGAAGGAAGCTTAGAGAGCAATGATACTATCTGTGGCTACTGAAGAGGGAGACATGGGATAAATCTTACTCCCACGTTTTTTTCCTAGTGCTTTTGAAAAGGCTGCACCCACAGAATGCTGTAACAATGCAACTTAAGAGAATATAAAGGGTGCAGCTAGATTTTAGACTACAAAATGGATGGAGAACTTCTTTGAATCTTTGAACCCTGCGGTTTACAGGCATCCTGTGAAGCTCACTGTTTTGGCTTCTGTTTACTTCCTCAAGTTTCAGATACATTATAAAACACTAAATAAATCCAAAAAGCTGAAATATGGAATGTATGAAAGATCTTTTGTCACCTTCATTTGTGTAGAAGCTTCTTCCTCCTCTCACCATTTAAAATAAATCTGTTTGACATGAATTGTCATTGAGTACCTCATTTGGGGTGGAAGCAGGGGAAGTCTCAGACCACAACCACCCTGACATCAGGTACTCTATGAAATAAAAAAATAGTGCATATATAATACAAGTATATGCACATATGTATGTCCAGAAAGATCCACATCACACCAGAGTGATAAAAGGAGAAAAAAAGAGGCACACTAAGATTCTGATAAAGCAGTGCAAAGGTGGGTTTTTTCCACATCTGGTAAAGATAAAACACCTCTTATTATGAAGCAGTGACCATTACAAACAGTGACTTTATATACAAAATATTTTAGGGTAATTTTAATCAGCAGGATTACTGGAAGTTTATACAGCAAAAAGCTTGTTAGTGAAGAATGTAATTTAACTGCAGAAGAATCAAAGTGTATGTCTGAATTTTCACCTTTCTTATCCAAACTTAAAAAAACAAACAACTGTAGCTCTTGCTATGGGCATGTAACATTAAAAATTCACACCAAAAAGTGAGAGCACTGATGCACAGCACTACTGCATGCAGAAGCCTGCAAAATAAGAGCTACATGACCAGCCTGTAACTGAACAAGAATGTAGGCTTGATTTTTATTTTGTACCCCTAATATGTATAGAAGCCAGAATCTAAACTAAAGTGATCTTGGAATAAGTGTAAATGGTATAAAAGAAATCAAACTTAACTCCATATAAGACATTTTAGCTTGCCTGGGTTTTCGTTCCCAATTTGTCTATTACTGATGAAAACAGAAAAAGCACCTGTTATTCCCACTTTAAAGGTGAGAAATAAATAACGTTAAAGCTTTTCTTCCTTCATTCTTTCACAGGTTTCATTTTACAGGCATCAACAGTTCTAACTGAAAAACAAGCGTTCTAGTAGTAACCTGACTAGAAAAATGTGTGACTATAAATTTGGACATATTTGTCCCTTTCTAGCTGAAATAGTAGCCAGCCTTCTTAAATGTACATAAATTTTTTTTGTTCACTTGAATATTTAAAAAAAATCAAGAGCAATTATTATACTTGCAATGAACTAGTCCTTTTTTACCATCTTTAAAGTGTTAATCTTTGTTTACCTATGAAATTAAGGTTCCAGATAACACCCAGTTTTAAAACGCGACAGAGATGGGAAATCTGAGAACTAATGACAGAACTGTTTTGCTAAAAGTGGTGAGAGGCTTTTTGTCATGCAGGTTTCTGCTCAGCTGTAACATACACAGAATTTGGATCTCTTTAAGGAATATTAATTGAAAAGCAAATATTTTTCTTCCTCATACTTAGAAAGGATCAGCAAAAACTGATTGGTCTCTTTATACATGCACACTTTGTACTCAGTTTTATTTAGCATCATGCCATCTGGGCCCAATTTTTTTTTCTTCTGAAATCAGCAAGCTTTTTAACGCAAAGCAAATTTCTTTCAATGCTAAGGCTAGATCAAGAACAAGGAGCAGGCAAGCATGTTTTTCTATATTTAGACAGCCAGATGAACTCCTACTCATCTTCATCACATGCTAATGAAGAGTAAAGATTTTCCTACAGAGGTTCAGTGTCTTACAAGAAAAAAACAGATGCAATATTTAGGCATTGTTGTACTGTTAACAGGTGGTAACTTTCAAATTCAGGAACTGTCAGCAAGTGGATTGTCCCAGCTCCTTGGAGTACACAGAGTAAGCTATTTCCTTCAAAGATTTTTTTTTTAAATAAGTAAACAGAGACAAAGTTTAGATCCCAGCCATTTCTAAACACCACTACACAAGACTTCTTTCCAGCCTGTGTTCTAACCAGTACTGGTTATCAGCATTTGTGTGAGCATCTCATAAGAGAAAGGTGCCAGTAATACACATTCATGTTGCCAAGCCATGAGCTTCTAGTAGAGCTCTGCCAGCTTCCAAGGTAATAGTGTCCTTGATTATTGCTTGAAACTTGTTTTCACTTAGAGAATAGACTTATGAACACAATATTTAAGATTTTCCTTTCCCTCCTTCGTAAGATTTATCTTTTTTCAGTTGCTTAAAACTTTGCATATATTTTAACTGCTCAGGTTGAAGTCTGCAATCTTCTTTGAATGGGTAAGGTTTTGTTGCTGTTGTTGATTTTATGTCAACCAAAACAATGCAATCACTTCTGAAGCTAAGATGCCTTTCTCATGTCAAAAAATTGACACAACAGTACTCAAAATCTCAAGCACGCACATGATCTGCAGCCAAGACTTGCTATAACACAGCAACAAGACACTAAGACATATATACAGCTTTTGTCTACATCACACAATCACAGAATCACAGGAGCTGGAAGGGACCTTGACAGATCATCTAGTCCAACCCCCCTGCCAGAGCAGGATCACCTAGACCAGGTCACACAGGAACACGTCCAGAGAAGGAGACTCCACAACCTCTCTGGGCAGCCTGGTCCAGTGCTCTGTCACCCTTACAGTATAAAAGTTTTTCCTTATGTTCACATGGAAGCTCCTGTGCTCCAGTTTGCACCCATTGCCCCTTGTCCTGTCATTGGCTGTCACTGAGAAGAGCCTGGCTCCTTTCTCCTGACACTCACCCTTTACAAATTTATAAACATTAATGAAGTCACCCCTCAGTCTCCTCTTCTCCAAGCTAAAGAGACCCAGCTCCCTCAGCCGCTCCTCATAAAGGAGATGCTCCACTCCCTCATCATTTGCGCACTTTTAAAAAAAAATATTTGCCCGAGATTCAGTGCCAAAACTTCGATAAATGTAACTTGCACTGATCTAATTCAGCATACAGCTGATCAGGAATTTCTCTACAATTGTAGCTGAGACCTTCAGTGAAGCCAAGAACCAGTACTGAGAACTTTAACAACACATACAAAGGAGCCAACTGAACCAGTACTTACAGAAACACCTTCGTGCATAAGCCTGTTGTGGAATAAACTTGTGAGCTGAGGGTTGACTATCTGAAAAACTAGCAAAACACTCCCCTGCTTTAGCAGTGTGTTTGAAAGGTCAAAGTTTTACACCAAGGGAGGCAAGCACAGAACCCTGTAAAGCTGAGAATCCCCTGCCTGTCATCTCTTTGCTTTTTTATTGAAAGGAATCTATCTTCAACGATCTCACTCGTAAGATGACAAGAGAAAGGCAACCACTCTCAAAGGTCAGGCCCAAGCCCTTCTATTTAAACTACTGAAGACAGAGCTGCAAACTGCATCTTTCAGAGTCAGCAGTGTGGAGCTTGGAAAAAGACTGCATACTGTACAAGAAAAAAAATCCCCAAAGGCACAATGTCTATTTGAGATGGTCTAAATACCAAAACTGGCATATTTCTATACATAATTCTTGTAGTTATGAAGTGGCTTGCTGTAGAAAGTACTTTCTCATTGAATTTCTCACTATATGGTACATGTAAGGCTTGAGTACCAAGCAAAAAAACCAGCTTCCTTGTTCCATTAAATAATGCTCTCAACACATACTACAAAGTTCTTCCCAACACTAAACAATCATACTGTGATACTTCAACAATTTCTAGAGCACTATTAATAATGTAGCAGCACTCTGCATTCTACAGCACTATGGCTTTTCTCGAGTATTTTATCTTTTATAGTGCTATGCTAGGATTGCTAATAATGATTTATGAGATTTCTGAAAAAGAACAGCTTTCCCTCCTGAAAGCAAGGTCTGCAGAAAGACATGCATTTTATTCCAACAGTAATTCAGATTATATACGTCTTCCTTGACCAAATAAGTCTTCTCTGCTCTTTAGTTTTCAGTAGAGACTTTAATCTGTTCAAGCCAGAAACAAGTTATCTCAAAGATTTGCTCTTTGCCCTTAAAGTTTTACAATTTTTATCCTTGCCCTTGTTAAAAACTGGGAATTAGTGACAAACATACCAAAATACCTACAGAAAGGTAAAAATTACTACCAACACAAGCTTTTGTGCACGGCAAACTGTTATCAAATAAAACTAAATATTTAAAATGTTAGGATATTTGTTGGGCATCAGAATTGAAAAGCAGTGTGCAAAGAGGAGGAAGTATCTTAACTGACATTTCATGATGGATGGAGCTGCTGTGAATATGGCCCAGAGTTGTTCTATCCATTGCAATGTCAAGGTTAAAAGCACAAACGATCAGCTGCAAAATACATACTAAGCAAATTGACAATGCATTTCAAATGGAGCCATTCTTTACTTACCCTAGAATGTTAGGAATGACTGCTTCTAAGATTTAAATCTGCAAATATCAGTATCTGTACCAATCCAAAAGTGGGAATGATACAAGGACAGTTGTATCAGCATAATGCCATGTAAAATTATCACAGCTACAACAGTTCTGAACACCTGGGGCACATTGAAATGACTAGTGAAGTGGCTGTCATCTTTGGTGTACAACTACCTGAGAAACAGCAAAAAACCAGATTGCTTATTTCTTCATGTTTTAGGACATGTATTGATAAAAATAGAGCCATTATGGAATCCAAGTTTACAAACATTTTAATAGTAAGCTTTTAAGGAGAAAAATGACCCATTTAAAACAAAGAGAAGAAACAGAGTTAAAGGTAGTGCACTGAAAGCCTCAGTGAGTTTCTTCTAACTGTAAATCACAGCAGTTCATAGAATCATAGAATCGTAGAATTTATTGGGTTGAAGGGACCTTTAAAGATCATCTGGTCCAACCCCTATGCAGTGAGCAAGGACAATGTTACTAGATCAGGTTGCCTGGAGCTCCATCAAGCCTGACCTTGAATGTCACCAGGGATGGGGCCTACACCACCTCTCTGGGCAACCTGTTCCAGTGATCTATAACCCTAATAATGAAGAACTTTTTCCTAATATTTGATCTAAATCTACCCTTTTCTAGTTTAAATTCACTACTATAATTGACTACATATAATTGACTACTACAACTGACTACTACAATTGACTACTACAATAAAACCAACATGATATAATAAAGTATTTTTCATTCATAAGCTGAAAAATCTACAGGAAAACCTTCTCAGCTGATAACAGTAGCATTCTCTCTTGAAACCAGATGTGGAATACTTTGAGTTGAGGTTATTTAATGCCATTTTGAACAATAAAAGTGCTAGTTCTTTGTTGCTTTAAGGAACATCTTAGGATCTTGCAGTCAATATGTCACCCCACAGCTGCAGGCCAGGGATCACTACTGGTGAAATCACTTATGCACAGATGCAGCTCGAAGACAAAAAGTTTGTTTCCTGCTAAGATGTAAGTGGTTAAACCTATGTTAAATAGAAACAAAACCAAAGCATTCAACTAGACAAAGAAGAAAGAAACACCTGAGATAAAGGACATGCTACTGGTGGTTTATAAAGCCTTCTTGGTGATCACAGGAGATAAAACCACACTGTAGAAAAGCAATAATCATTACTTCTATTAGCTTTGATCTCACTTGAAATGTTGTGTGCAGCTCTGTTAATATCCACTACAAGGCTGTGAAGAGCAGCATGAACTATAAGACTGAGAAACTGGTTTA
>NW_010197459.1:1445-4023 GCF_000695765.1 Mesitornis unicolor | reverse complement strand
ATTAAGGGTTCAACACACAGATCTTTGATGACTAACCATGACCATGAAAAGCAAGCATGAGCATCCATGAATATTTGATAAATATAAGTTTTAAGGAGGAGGAGATCTATCTAGTGTGACACGCAACGATTAAAAGTAAAATGATGAAGACAAGAAAAGAGACATTTTGGTAAGAACTTCCTTATTGAGATGTAGTGAAATAATTATACTGTGAAACCACTTCATGTTTCAGGCTATCACAGATAAAAGTATCAAAAATGTGCTGCAGCAGCAAGCATTTTCACTTTGGCAGGGATACAGACTGGCAACTACAGCCATTTCTCTTAGTGTCCTGGATAACTGCTTAAGTTTGAAGGGAGAAGGGACAGCTGATGGGTCAAGGGCAAGTGTCCTATCACCTAGTCTGCTGTCGTCTTACCTTTCGTTTCCTAACCACCCACTCCAAACATACGTATCCAACTACCTCAGCAGCTTTTCTTGCCTTCTCCCTTTACAAGCACATATGCAGCTGCTGCTTCTAGAAACATAGAACTACAAATGAGGGATATACATGAACAGACATGGACATAGATAGACATGAATTGGTACATATATGTGGAACAAACAGCACATGTACATGCCCACCTGCAGAACAAATTGATGCATATGCATAAAATCACTCAGTAGCAGTCACAAAAGTTTGTAAATGAGAATGAGCAGAAAAGAAAAGATTTACACACACTGACTGTGAGCCATAAGCACTGACTACAAGGGGGCCCATCAGCAGATCTGACTGACAAGCAGTACCAAATTAATGCACCCCTGCCACACTTTTGATGCTTCCATGTGCATTTGCACCAGAGTTGGACTCCAAATGTAGAGCAGAACATGCATCACTCTTGATATTTTTATCCCTAGTAATGGACTTTATTGGTAGTACTGGGTATGTCACAAGCCAAATATAGGTAAGTAGGAGATACTACACTTGGTGTTCATAGATACACCGTTCTAACATCATAGGCTTTTTACTCCAATTGTGACCATAAGAACCCTCAAAATTCTTAGGCAAGTGAGCACTGAAAGCTTTGTTGGGAAAGTGGAGTTCTCGAGAAAGGCAGAATTTTACTGTCAAATAATATTATATGTCCAAACAACATTGCTGAACTTGTCACTCCTGATATGTACCATGGCAGCATCATGGTACATACTGAAGCTTCTAAAAACAGCTTGGTTGCATAGAGACTCTTAAGAGATCTGTCTTTCAGTTTGTGTCCTGTATCACTCAAAGTGACTACTACTAATGAACAGATAAATAAAGGATAACCTGTAATCATTATTGATGTACATCTGAGTTGGTTTTTTTTCCCAAATAACCATTTTTTCAAGACTTAAAGCTTCTAAAATTACTTATCCAAAGTGGCCCCCTTTAAATGTCTACGTTCACATTAAAGGAATGTAATTTAACCAGTTGGGCCCCTATCTTTCCTTTTTTTCCCTTCCCTTTTGGGTTGTTTGTTTTTTTCTCTTGAAACAAATGTTATCCTAAACAAGGGATCAGATAGGTGAAAACTGAGCATTTTAGAAGGCAAAACAATTAGAAATAGGACACTGCTCTTCAGCTCAACTCTGACTGATGACCATTTCCTCAAAGACACTTTAAAGCAAATCTGTGTTTTGGCACATATCTACCTTTGTGTACACTGATACCTGGACCTTTTGCAACAAAAAACCCAATACATATTAAAGCATAACAATGTAAAATTTCAGCTTACCAAAGGGAAAAAACCCCAAAACTTTGTTCTGAAAAGATGTAATTACTCATTAAGCTCCTTAATGATGCCAAACAATCACTCTACACACACTACATATAGCTAGAAAATACTGGAAAACCTACTGACCCTCACTGTAAATATTGGCCAGCTATGGTATTGTACAAACTCAGTTAGTGAAACAAAATTACAATATATAGCAAAGATATAAAAATGGCAGTATTTTTATGTCTTGTAAAATAAATTCATGAGACTTACTGCTGCAGCAGTTCAGTGAAGTGAATTATTTAGTAAAATTCAAGAGAAATGGATATGAATACCATTAAATGTCTACAGAGACCCTCTACAGAACTTGTGCAAGTTTGGCCCAAGAATAACAGTGTCTCTACTCAGTTGATAGAAAAAAGTTACAAGAACTATTAAGTCAGAAGCTTTAAGTCTCAGATCAAAAACCTCTTATGAAGTCAATGCCTTTTTCCTTATGAGCTGCATGTAAGTATCACACAACTAAATTAATTATTACAGGTAAAGATACTTTCCTCAAAAGCTCCTATAATAAGCTATTGTTAAGCACAGTCCATCAGAAAAGCTAAGTTACTTTCTTTTCTGATGGGCTTCCTCTTTATACAAAGAACATTGAAAGGCAAAACAACATAGACACCATCTTCCCCAGTGTTAATGTGATATGGGAAGGGGGAGCACATAGTCCTTTCATCATTTCACTTCTGCAGAAATGAAAATTGGGAAGGGAAAGCAAGTGTCGCTGGAAGAGAATTGTTTCATTTTCAGTGGTTTCTCATGCTTAAATTGTTATCCTTCTAGCAGGATCT
>NW_010197459.1:0-1414 GCF_000695765.1 Mesitornis unicolor | reverse complement strand
TCCCTACAGGTATATAAAAATTATGGTGAGCATGTCGGTATCTGGTTTGCCCAGGGGAAGAGAGAGTGAAAAGCAAAGTAGGTATCTATCCTTATTTCTGCATGGCTGGGGTTATTCATACATTGTGCCAATTTGTTCATGTAGAAAAAAACACAAGAATAGCAGTAGTAAGCACACCCTTGGGTAAACCTAATGGTTAGAGAGCAGCGGGTCAGAAGGTTTATTGAAACATAACAGACAAGCTTTAAAATCTACCTGGAATATCAGGTATCTGAAATCTAAGTACCATTCACATACAATTTTACATTAAGCATAAATAGTTACGCTGTGTCACAACAGCCTGAATGCAGTTTTCCAAGGTTATACAGGGAAACTGAGTATCTTTCCCACTCCTTGTCAAAACAGACTTTTCCTTCCAAGGCCAAAGTTACCCATATGTGAGATTTAAGCTACAAATCAAATAATGGATATACACAGTCTCACCATGTATGTTACAGTATATTTTCACATCATATTCAAAGATTCAGTCACCACTTGTGTTAATAGCATTACTCAAAAATACCCAAGGAATCACTAGTGTCACAGTGTCACGACTGAAATCCTTAGTCATAACAGGAATAGCATATTAAATGTCACCAAATTAACTTTTTTTTTTTAAAGCACAAATCACATTTTATCTAAATTCACTGCAAGATGCTTCAGCTGAGTGGGACTTACTTGCATGAATAAGTAATGTTATTGAACAGTAACAGAATTACATTATGCCAAAAAGACCTTTCACTGACTTCTGCTTTTTTGGTCAAAATTTCTTCTCAAGTAGCAAAGTCAAATATATCAGTAGCATATAACATAAATATATATATTTCTTTTTTAGTATCTGTTATTCTCATTCCCATAAAAGTGAGGAAAATACTACTAAGTCTAAGGTGAAGAACCAAACACATTTCCCACTGGTATGTCACCCAATTTAAATTCTTTTTTTAAGAACTTTGCTTAACATGTTTAACTATATCTTTCCATTGTGACCACAGCTCTTATTTCTTGTAGTTGTAAATAAAATGCTCATTTTACTAACTGTTAACTTCTGGAACTACTTACTGCGAAGAAATAAAATGAAATGTCTACTCATTTCTGCTGCAAGTCCTTGACAAGAGGCCATATAAAGGATTTCTGGTTTAAAACATCCAATGCAACCTGTCCTAAGTAATCGCTCTGAGGACTAACAAAAGTCAGCTGCTTGTTAAAGCTGATCAAAACCACAGAACCTTCATGTGGTCACCTAGAACAGGTAGGGTCATTCTTGAGAGCATCAGTATTTCAAAGACATAGTCACTGTGTAACTACATACCATTAAGTATGGGCTCTGGGCCCATGTGTTCACATGGCAGAAAAGGACCTGGAGGTGTTAGTGGAC
>NW_010197458.1:0-2375 GCF_000695765.1 Mesitornis unicolor | reverse complement strand
AAGCTGTGTAACTCTGCTTAATAAATGAGAATGACCATACTCATATTGAGAATTCATCGTTACTTCGGGAAGTCCTACTCGCACTCCCAACAGTAGGAGGGGTATTCTGGAGGTTTACCTCAGGATGCTATACAGAAGGCTGAAGCTAAGGACTTTGAAATAATTTGAAATACTGTCAGTTGCACATGATAGAGCTAGGATGCAGTTAGAGTTCTTGAATCTCATGCATGGAAACACAATCACACGAGGAGGAAAGATTCAGGCTTTTCAGAAACTCTTGAACCCTATGGAAAGAAGATCTGATCAGGAAGGAAATATCTTAATTCTAATGGAACCAGATTGTTACAACTCAAAATTAAAAACCTTACCTTAATTCTAATGGAACCAGATTGTTACAACCCAAAATTAAAAAGTTCATAAAGAACTGCTGGTTGAGTAAAAATTGACAGTCATGGAAGAGCATCTGGTTTGAGTTGACAGGACCAAAGTATGTATGACTAACATTTAATGTGTTTTTGAAACACCCAGGAGAAAAATAACATAATAATTAGATTAAATAAGGCAGGCAAATTAGATTCCTAAATGCCAGCTGACTGGGATATGCAGTATTGAGCAAGCGGGTGAAAATAAAACTTACTAGTGCTGAACAAAGTCAACTCTGGCATCCTAAAAATAAAACGGGACACTAGAGTGCTTGACATCAAACAAAGACCCTAATAGAATAAGCATGTCACAGATGTGATGGAAGGAGAGTAATTAGTAGGACAGACTAGTGCCCGGCTAGCACCTGTACAGGAACAGTTAAGTAGCACATACTGGGCGCAGCTCTGTATCTGAAGGATTACATGAAGCATAGCATAAAAAGGGTCTAGCAAAAGAGAAACCTGTACTGTAATATTAAAAATATAACAGTAAGACTGTAATACTGATTACTGCTAAAGACAAAAGTAGTGTTCAGGAACAACTGACCAGCTAGAAAATTTAAGTAGGGAGTATTAATAGTGAGAGATTTCAGTTGTTCACAAAACAACAGTATCAACACCATATCAAGATGAGATGTAGAAATAAAATGTGTGTTATTGTAATGATGTTGTTGTAAAGGACTTCAGTCTATGGAAGTAGAACCAGAAACTTGCACTGAAATCTAACTGAACAACTCTCTCTTCAGAATGCATGTTATTTTTTGAAGTGCCATTTTAAAGTTAAAATACTAATTTGGCATATATTTCATCAATTTCACTCCATCTATGCCTTTAAGACAAACCATTTAATAGCTATCTCACATTAAAACAAAAGAAACTTGCTATGTCTTGTGCCATGTTTTAGATTAAGAAAAACGGAGCTAAAGTGACAGAGCTGTGTGATATCTCTGTTACTTCAGTTAGGAAATCTTCTCTTATGGGGAATTTCTGTGAAACATAGACTCAAACATCTGCTGTTGATTCTGAAAGATACATTACTAATTTTTCAAAAACATGTATTTCTTTCTGTTGAATTCTATAGAATTGCAGAAAATTTTAGTTTGTTTTACTAAAACTCCTCAGTTTGTACACACTACTTAGAAGTAAATCATACTGTTCCATAAATTAGAGATCCACAGTCTGGGAAAATACAAGGAAGCATGGAACAAAGAAAAGAGTCAAATAATTTTAAAAAGTTTCTATTTAGTCACAAAGTCACCTAGTGACTGGTTTGAATAATCTGTTGCTGAATAGAAATGGTCGTGCTCAAAGGATTGCAGTCAATGACTTTATGTACTAGTGGGTACCAGTGATGAGTGACATTCCTCGGAGGTTGGTACTGGAACCAGTACTGTTCAACATTTTGGTTGGCAAAAATAGATGGTATATATATAAAAGCCACTAGTCACTGATATCCACTTTGACATGGAGTTGTTAACCACAACTCTCTGAGTGTGACCATCCAACCAATTCCTTATCCACTGAGTGGTCCATCCATTGAACCCATGCTTCTCCAATTTAGAGACAAGGATCTCATGTGCGACAGTGTCAAATGCTTTGCACCAGTCCAAGTAGATGATGTCAGTTGCTCTTCCCTTATCCGCTGATGCTGTCATCCCATCGTAAAAGGCCACTACATTTGTCAGGCACAATTTGCCCTTGGTGAAGCCATGTTGGTTGCCACCAATAACCACCTCATTTTACCATGTGCCTTAGCTAAGCTTTCAGGATTATCTACTCCATGATCTTGCCAGACACAGAGGTCAGACTGACTGACCTGTAATTCCTTGGGTCTTTCTTTTTTCTCTTTTTAAAAATGGGGGTTACATTTCCCCTTTTCCAGTCACCGAGGACTTCACCAGACTGCCATGATTTTTCAAATTTCACAGAATCACAGAATCACTCTGTTGGAAA
>NW_010197457.1:22633-28108 GCF_000695765.1 Mesitornis unicolor | reverse complement strand
TCACCTAGTCATAAAAGGAGATAAGAAAGGCAGAGTCTAATCTCCCTCCCATGCTAGAGATACTGTTTGTATTGTTGTTGTTCGTATTTTAGCAAGACACCTCATTCCAAATCAGTTTAAACCCACTTTCAAGGCAGAGGAAGTCTTGCACTCATGCCAGCACCAGTTTACTGCACAGCCCATACAACCTTCCCAAGAACCTGAGCAAAGCCATCCCAGCCCCACTCTGCACTCTGGCATCCCCGCATGGCTATACAGAGCCCTACAGAGCCTTCCAGCGGGCAAGAGCAAGGGATTGGCCTCACTGCATTTAACTGATCAGCTTTGCTTCCGCTACCACATGAGGCAAACGTCAGGAAAAACTGCACGTATCTCCCACTGCTTAGGATCACTGTAGCAGTTACCTAACCCAACTCCAGACACCCACACCGGAGCTAGCAACTGGAAGCTGTCATTAGAGAGGCACCCTTGGGGACAAGTCACCATCCCAAAGCAGATGCCTCTGTCTGCAGAAGCAGCTCCCCCCTTAAATTCCACTGACATAATCACCTCTGGTCTGATGATGCATGGTCTAGGGTGATGTCAGGTCTGCAGACAGACAGCGACCACAACTTCACCAGCATTCAGTAACCAGTGTCAGTCAAAATGAGAACAGCTGTGCCTTGTGTGGGTGCCCACATAGGGACAGGCCCAGCTTTTGGAGCAAGCAACAGAGCTGTTTCTGCAGGAGAACAACACTGGCAGCAAGCAGGGAGTACCTGGCAGCAGACAGTCCCCAGGGTCTGACTGCAGACAGAGAGAAGAGGATTTACAATACTTGGATCGTGGGTCACCTCGTGTGTGGCTCTGAGGTACCACACATCAGTCCAAGTTACCAGATCTGTTACAATTATACCGACTTCAATCTTTTTGAACAGACTTCAAAGAGGCATTTTTCTGAAGCCGTCTTTACACAGCAGGATCCCTCTATATCTGATGGGACAACCAGCCACAATTAAAAACAAAATAGCTTGTGTGTCATGGATATGATCACATTTTGTTCTATGATCAATAAAAAAACAAAAAAGCCTATGCTACCTTTTGAGTCAGCTCCTATGACAGATCTCTGCCTCACTATGCTCTCACTGCATGACAACACATCAAGACTTTGAAACAACAGTGTTGACATCATCATTCAGGGAAGGACATGGGAAACAGCTGGTTTTTCCAAGAAAAAAAACTCAGACCATCTCTTTGGCCAAGGAGAGAGAGTCAAGGACCAAGAAACTCTGAGCATGCTGAGCTTGCAAGTGAAGAAGGCACAAGTCAGTGGCTAGAGGAGAGGTAGCAAGAAGGAGAGACATCCTAGCTTCAATTAATTTGGAACTGGCAGAATTTTCCAAGCAGGAATTGCAGATAAAAGCCTGAAGGCAGCTGTAAGCTTCCCTTCTTCCCCTACTCCTTATGGGCTCCCTAACCTCCTCCAAAGAGCAGCTAGTGGCTTGTGCCCCCTCAGCTGCCTGCACCCCCAGAATCCCCAGTTCTCCACCTCTCCAGTTTGATCTATTCCAACCTACTTGAAAGCATGAGCTCTACCAAGGCCAAGGGCTCACTAGAGAGCTGGGAGCTGCTGCTCTGCACAGAACCAAGAATCACACTCTAGCCGATATGCAACAGCATCCTGTTACATGAGGCAGCAGCTCTCAGCTTTTGATCTGTGTATTTCTTTCTGGAAGCAGTCTCTTTAGCATCCTGGAGAGCAGAACTAAAACCTGTCTCTCTGTTAGGGCATGTGGCACACACTCAGGAGTCCCAGCTTAAGCGTGGCTACACACTGAGGAGAATATTCTTGCTGCTGCTGTTATACTTTGCTCAGAGGATGTGGCAGACAAAGACAGATATCCATCAACACACAGCCTAACTAAGCTAACTTAGACCAACCACCCTCCAGTACAGTCACAGGGGACCAGCCCAGTGTCAGATTTGAAGTTAAATGACTAAGGCATCCTCTCTTGATACCACAGAACATAGCAGCAATGAACACCATTCCAAGAGTACCTAATAGGAACAAGTGTGGAAGGTCAGCAGGGAAACACTCTGCATCCCTTGGAGTTCTCCACATAACCACCTACATGATCACAGCAGATCAGAGGGCAAGACAAACCACAGGGTGAAGGACAAGAGAACAAGCTCGCAGTGCACACTGAGGTTTGATCTTTTTAAGGAAGATGTCCAGACAATTTGGGGAAAGAAATGCATGCCCAAACAAGCCCCATGCATGTATGTACCTTGTGATGCCAGCATGGCACCCGCTGTTTCCTGGAAATCCAGCAACTGCTGTAGGAAAAGGATGGCCTGGAAGCAAGGGAGAGAAGTTATGAGCAACTGACATTGCATCTCCTATACGCTTCTATTAAGGATCACAAAGGACCACTTGCTCCCCCACGCTTAAAAGCCTTCAAGAAACAACACTACACTCAGAGGAGTTGTTGTGTTCTACCCTCGCAGTTACATCATGGCTAATCTCGCCATGGAAGCCAGTTAATTGACCTTCCAAGACCAAAGCAGCTTAACTTAAGAAATTTCCCTACTACTCTTTTTAAAACCTCTTCAGAAGCTGTTTTTCACAAAGAATGGCTCAAATCATCATCACGTACGTTGCTGGTGAGTTCATGAACTGTTCCATCTTTTGGCATGTTATATTCCTTGTCCGGATCATTCTAAGAAAGGAAGAGAGAGACATAAAGTGAGCACATAAGGAAATTGAAGGCATATACAATACAACTGCTGCTGCAAGTGAGCTGTAGACTTATTTATCCAGCCACTGGCAACATCCTCACTCCTGGCTCTTGCAGTGCCCTATCCTGGTGCTCAGAAACCACACCTTAGAACCACAGGGGTTTGTTCAGCACGTGACCAGCAAACGTTCAGCTCACCTACCAGGCAGTGCACTCACCAAGACCACCTTACACAGGGACAGTTTAACATGAGTCCTCCAAAACTTTTCAAGTCAGCAATTTTCCTTTCTTTTTGAATAGGATTAAATTCTGAGATTGACGTGGTATCTGCAGAGGTCTGGAAGCTCATGTCAAATTATCTGTAGTATGCCTGTTGAGGGTTCTAGGCAGAGGCCTCCTGTATTTGAAATCAGCACCAAGCACTTGGCATTCACAGCTGACCATCCAAAGGAATCCAGCAAGTTCCTGCTTTACAGTTAGAAACTATGTAGTTTCATGGAAAGCTGAATGCTAAGCTAGGGGTTCTGCTCAGAAAATCCATCTTCCAAGCCTACTGGTCTTGCTAGAGAGAACACTGAGGAGATTCCTACCTTAATATTGTCTGCAAACTCTTCCAGGGCCTTTGCACCAGTGGTCTCCATAGAAGTGATAAGCCCTGGCAGTTTGTTCTTAGTGCCTGCTGCAGTGCCCTGGAATAGTTCCACAACAGATCAGAGGAGGAGGAAAACAAACAGTATCTGAACTTTAATCCAGCACCTACCCTCCCCCACCCCAGCATCTCCTTCTCAAATCTCCATGTGCCAGGAGAATATTTACAGCACCATCAACACCACATGAAATCCTGCATTCTTCTGCCAGTCAGAAAGGGAAGATATGAGCCTAACAGTGACCAGGACTTGCTACCTCTCCTGTTTCCTCTTATGCAGTACCTGATACAGGAGGTTGGTGCATCACAGTCACGAGCTGGAAGCAGACGAAAAGGAGCCTTGCTAAACCTAGATGCCATATGTGATACCTGGAGAACTTTGTGATAACCTGGAGACTGCTGTTGAGAGATGCTGAGTTGCTGGTTCACCATCACAGAACAGAGCAAGCTGCATTTGTGTCACTTCCAGTCCATGCTGGAGGACAGAAACATTATGGCTTTGTTCAAAGCCACTGTGGTAATCCCTTTCAAAAAGTTCTCTAGACTAACCAAGCCACAGGACTCTCTCCAATCCCATCATGCTTACTTGCAAGACCTGGTCAAATTCTGGCTTCATCTGCTTAAGATGCTTAAGGATGGGGAAGATTGTGAGCACAGCTGAATAATCATGTCGGATGATGGCTTTCCGGGCAGCTGAGACAATGTTATCCCCCTCCATGATCAAGTTATCCAATGACTCCTGCAACAAAGCCAGAGAGTCAGAAATAAGCAGCATGACTTTTGCCCAGGCAGCACAAGGGGCTCAATGCAGGATACCCATTAAGGATCCAATTTAACTGAGAGGTCATTTACCATACACAGTGAGTGACCCTGAGCACATACTCTCCAGGGTCTGTGCAGGCCCCAGCACCCTAAACAGGTCCTGGAGGACAACTCTAGCAGTGGTGGTGCACTTGGGCACACACAGCAGGTGCTAGAATCCACATCCTCACAGTAAGAAGGGAAAAACACTTTGTGTGTACCCTTTACAAGAGAAGCCAAGCAGAAAGGCTCAACTGACCTGGATGAGAGAATCAAAGGTCTTCTTCTGGTGGTGTTCGGGGACGATTTCTGTCAGGAGCTGGTATTCGCTCTGGGCCAGTTTGACAAAGGCACTAACGCAGTGAATGTATGCATCAATCTCGATGTCAAAGACGTCATCCCTCCCTGTAAGGGCAAGATGGCTTTAAGAGAGAGCAAAATTAACACCAAATTCCCAGCAGCGCTGCTCACTCCAAGGCCTGGGTTTACTCAAGGAGCACAAGGTTGTTCTGGAAAAGGCAGTTCTGGCTTTGCACTCATCCTTGCATGAGAACAAGAATCATCTTCTCACCAAACCTGCCCCCAGGTTTGTGCATGTGAAGCTATGCACACTCGGTAGGACGCATGTAAAGTCATCTGCAGGTCAGGAAACAGACACATCAGAACACCAGGTCTTTCCAGCCTCATGACAGAAGGCAAGTTTGGAGCTCTTCTGGGACACAGACTAAATTTAATCAAGGACTTGAACACAGAGTACTAAACTCAGGAAGGTCTGAAGTGAATTATTCAACATCACTGCTTGTGTCTTTAGAATTCCTTATCTCCATCTATCATGCAGACAAAGAACTGCCATTTTGCATCAACATTTCTGGGAAATCAAAGTTGTTCTGGAAGGCAGCCTCTTCCCACAGGCAGAAACAGAAGATAAAAAACAGGCAGGTGAACATTTAAATCCTATGAAGCAGGAATATCAGCACACCTAAGTGAACTATCTGCCACACAATACCACATACAAATGCAAATATTCCAGTTCTAACTTACAAATGTCTCAAAGATCCATCTCAAAGATCCCACATGGCAGGCATGAGAAGTGCTCGTATGATGGAAGGGCCTGCACCACTCATGCCAACCACTAGCTAGATGTGCGAGCAGGACAGACACAAATGGACTCACTATTCTGCTTTACTCAGACCCCTGCAGTCACCACTACAAGACAGTAAGATTACACAGAGAGGCCTTCTATAAGCCATGGGCAGCTGCAGCTTCTCTGCTCCCAGCAACATGTGCAACTTTTGATGGAGAAAGAACCAA
>NW_010197457.1:9643-22602 GCF_000695765.1 Mesitornis unicolor | reverse complement strand
TACACTGACAGGTCCCTCAGGTTGATTTTTTGAAAGTTATGGTCAGCAGGGGACACACAGACATGATGTGGTTTGACAGACAGTCTACGGTGGACTGGCCCATGGTATTGCATGCCACATGTGATCCCTTTCCTGTTTGCCTCACTTTAGCACTGAACAAGCCAGTAGCTACACACAGGAAAGCACCCCTCAGCATGATGGCCACCAGTCTTTGGTTGGACTAAGCTGGGGTTCCCTGTTTGAGGGCCTGGGGGATGTGTGATTAGTAGGAGTGAATTCTACTGAGAAGAGCCAGAGCTTCTTAGCCAGAGAAGGCCCATGCTCCAGGACTGCCCACATAGATGAACAGCCACTACCTACAAAACTACTGTGAAACATGCTGAAAAGAAGGGATGTTAGCCAGCTCGTTATGAAGTGACAACATGGTACTTACCAGCAGCCGGCCCATGCTTGTCGCTCAGGGTATCGGAAAGGTGTTTAACTCGTAAATCATGCTCATGACCTAGTGAGATGTCAGCCGGCACAAACAGAAGGCGCAATTTATCCAGGGTGGTTACAGCATGGATGCTCACACTGGCTGGAAGCCACTTCAAGCTTGGCTTATTTGATCTGATGGGCACTTTCTTTCCTACACAGTCCCAGGAATGCTACCTGATCAAATCCCTTTGTTGGGCTATGTAGCAGTAGCAACCCTTTGAAACCTGATGAGAAGTGTGAGTTAAGCCATTTGTTGTGCCACAGGAGTCCCTTGAACCTCCTGCCACAAGTTCTAAATGAACTTCTTGTACCCACAAGTACAAATTTTAAATCTTAAAGCCCATCTCCTGCTCAGCACTGCGAATTCTTTTTCCCTCAAATGAGCGATGTTAGTGACCACCTGGGATTCAGCAGGCTACAGTGCAGGTGCTGAAGAGATCTACTTTAGATGCATACATAGCAGGAGGTAGAAAGGTCTTACAGATGTTTTGAAGCAAGTGACCTTTTCTCCTTTATTTGGTGCAACCTCTATAAGCAGAGGAGACCAGAATACAGAAGACAACCATTTAGGTAGGTCTCCACAGAGATGATGTACAGGCACAACGTACTGAGCTAGCTGTGGTCTGACACTTCAGCATCAGGTTTGGAAAGGTCACCAGGAAACTGAATGTCTCAAAGTCCAGGCAAAAAGAAAAGAGAACAGAAACACCACAAGCAAATGTCATCAGAGCAGAGCTTCCATTAGCCAGGTGGCTGTGGTGGGTCAACTGCTCTAAGGTAACGTTCCTCTCCATCTGTACTCATGTATCAGAGACTTTGAAATTCAAGCACCAAATTCAGAAAGCTAATTTGGCCCTCCACCATCTCCTTGGTTCCCCAAGGATAGCTGTACCTGCCCAATGCTGTCCACCAAGCTCTAGGCTAATGGAAGTCCCACCTGGAAAAGCAAGGTGATACACAGAGAAAGACAAGGGTGAAGTAGCTAGAGCTGTGATTACCTTCCATAGGAATGAGGTTAGAGGCCCCCTTTTTCCCATCTAGACCATGCTGAGAGTACTGTTTCAGAAGGTTCTGAGCCTTACGGATCGTGCCTGTCACCAGAGCCAGAGAGAAGAGACAAGAAGACCTAGAAAATGAGTGAAAGAAAACAAACCCAGAACACCAGCCCTTCACCAGCAAGTCACCTGGGCCCAGCAAGAGGATGCTGGGCACCAATGAGCATGCTCAGTACAGGAACATGAACCCCAAACTCATGTCCAAGTGTGCAGATACAATGGCCTTTCCAGGCTGTTTTCCTGCTTTGAGGACAAGGGCATGAATTTCAGTCAGGGTTACAGAATCAGGGAGTGCTCATATCAGTTTGGTGAGGTGGTATGGCTAGGTGAGAAAAGGGAAGCAACGAAGCACTCTTCCCTGTAATGAGTTTATTTAAGCTGGTACTCTGCATCCAAGTATATCAGGTTTTTTTGCTTTTCCTCAGCTCTGGAAGCAGGGCTTTGCAGTTCAGACAATTCCTGTCCAGCAACACATTGCCTGCTCCCCAGAGCCACAACCACAGCCACGTGGTTAGAGCTGCAGAAAGAGATGCCTTTCCAAGGGGTATTTTCTGAGCATGCTCAGCCTAGACCCACCAGGAGCCCCACAGCCAAGACAAGGCATGATCTCTGGCATTACAGGAAGTGATAAAAGGCTGACAACCTCTGGGCTCTAGAGAGCACTTGCAGCAGCATTTCCCATCACAGGAATCATAGAATAATGGATGCTGCCCACCCATGTCTAACTCACATTAAGTCACCCTAATCCCCAAGACACTTCTCTTCTAAGGAACTGCAAATCAATTAAAACCATGGAAAAAAAATAACACTGGGTTAAAAGATTTATACTTAACACACACAAAAAACAGGCAGAGCTGAACAAAAGCCAATGCTGGATATACAGCTAGAAAGCACAAAGCATTAATGTGACAACTGAAGACTGAACTCTGTTTCCACATTGAAAGGTTAGTCGTCATGCAACAAGCTACAATTATCACAAGCACATGAACACCCTCTCACAGCAGAGCTTCACTGTTGCTGGCACAACAGGGAATAAAAAATTTTGGGAAGGCAGAAGGAGTTTCTATAGGAGACTCAGATAAAACAGAACTGGGCAGAGTAAATGAAGAAGCATCCAAGAAATAAAAATGCTGTGCCAAAATTAAGAATTGTTCTTCTGCTTTAAAGCAATAAATACTTCAAACATGCATAAAATCCCTACTTCCACCAGTAACTGTAAGCCATAGTGCAGCCTGGGAATGAGTGTTGGCTGCCCAAATGTTGAGGACCACTATCCTGAGGAAAGCCCAAATACACACTGCTGCAGTGGGTCCTGGAGTGCAGGACAGCTTTGTCCCACAAAGAGCAAAGAGCTAAAGGAAACTTTAAAATTACCCAGGCAGCACATCTGTAACAGGGGAGAACAGAAGAGAGAAGTTCTTACTGAACTACCAAGCTGCCTCAACCTGGTACACTTACTAAGTAACAGAAGGTGGTTCCTAAAGTGTAATGCCTCACTGGCAACATTTTTCTTCTATCAGTTCAGAGTGTTCTCAACCACTCAGTAAAAAAAAATAAATCCATAAAACACATTCTTCTAGCAGGAAACTTCTCCCCTCTAGACCCAGACCAGGAAAGTGGGAAGACTTACACCCTTGCTGCACTGATGCATTTGCTCCTAGCTTCCACCATATGATCAAATGAGAGGGCTATGCCACTTCTTCCAAGCTTCCTCATCCAAGCTCTTCACACCTAACACTTCCACTTTATTCTTAGCTACTTGCAGAAACCTTAAAAGCCTGGGCACAACAGAAAGTTCCTCTGAGCAAGGAGGGCTGTAGCAAGCTCTAGAGATATTCACTGAGCAATTTCTTACTGTTGTTACCATGGCCCCACAGCTCAGCCCAGGTATTGTTCTTCTACCACTTCTTTCACCATTCCCACTTGCTTTCAAGCATCCAAGGGGAGGGAAAAAAGAAACAGGGTAAATTGGTGTGAAAACCAAGCAGAGAGCACAACTGCTGCTGCTGTCAATAGGATCTCACTGTACAGGTACACAGTGCGCTTCTCCACAGCCCACCCCTGACAGTTTCTTCTCAGATGAGAGCTGAAATGCCCCTGCTGCATTTTATTTGCATTACCACAACTACCTGTGTTTACACTGACACACACCAGCATTCAGTGTTCATGGTCATCACTTCAGTGCTGCTGTATCCCTCTGACTTAGCATTGTAACTAGGTTTTAACAGATTCTAGTGGAAGCCAAATGCTTTTGTTCTGCAATTGTTTTCCCCTATTAGGTAGCTCGCAAACCAAGTGGGATGGCATTTCAACTACTAATGAAAACATTGCACTCAAGTTAGGCAGTGATCAACATGGGAAGCAGGAACAGGCTCTTTATTCTGCCACATAAAGACTCCACAGCCTGCCTTCAGGTAGCACCTCACCACTAGGTAAACTGAAGCAGCAAGTAAACTGGAAAAGGGCTCCCCTACAGCATGAAAAGAGCCCTAAAAACCCACCAATGACACCTGAAACTTTTTCTCCTGTGGACCAAATGTTAAATAAAGTGGCTTTTGGGTATACATGAGGCACAGTTTTCCAATTGTGCATTCTTCTCCTGTTTCTCTCCTCCATTAGGCGGTTTTCTAATGAAGCAGAAGGGCAATGAATCCTTTTTTCTTAGGCACCAGCTGCAGGAGTCTGTACAAAACTACCCAAAGCTCTCCGGCTTTTGCTTGCAGGCAGCCAGGCTGGGTGCCTCTACCAGCATCTCCTGGCCCTATCCTTCACTGGCAATGCAGAGCTTCCGAGCTACCTGCAGCTCTAAAGGCAAAAAAAAATAAAGGGAACTGGGCTTACAGGCACCACAAAGAGGTGATGGTTTACATGCACAAGTTTGCAGCAGGACGATTTGGGAATCTGAATACACTTGCCCTCCAAGACAGACTGCTGACATTTCAAACAGCAAACTACTAAAAAAAAAAAAAGCCCACAGATTGCTTCATCTGTTCAACTTGACTTGGCAAGTTTCATTTAAGAGGAGACAAGTCTGCTTTAGAAGCATCTCCAGCAGTCGCATTTTCAATTGCATGCTGTAACAACAGGAGGCAGTACAGGGTACACCAACAAATAAAACAGAGATTAATGCCTTTGAAACAACACATGGATATCCATGAATCCAACCCAGCACCTACGGGAGAATGGGGGGTGTCTCTGCCTTGTTACCCTGTCCTAATATCTCACCTTCCCTTCAGTGGTAGCCTCTCTTGCGTTTCGCTTTGTAGGTAAACAAGCTAAAGCATATCAGATTTAGTTTGTTATTTATCCCTTGCAACAGGTTAAAGTGTGCATTGGGGTGTGCACTGGGATATTCTTCCTTAAGGAAATCAACTCACTTGTGGGAACCACAAGAAAACCCTCTTGCCTGAAATCCAAATTGGCAAAACTTGACTTTACCTACTGAAGCAATACCACAGGGAAAAAAAACCCCTTTTGTTCATAATTGAACAAAGGCTAAAACCAGAGGAATCAAATGCCACCAGGTGAATATTGCTGTGAAGAGGGCCACTGTGCCAGTGCAAAGAGGGTGTAAGACCTCCACCTCACGACCTGTCCTTGAAAGCTGATAGAACTGCATAAAAAATGGTGAATCTCTGCTCAAAGACTACCTTTTTTTTTTCCTCTGTTTTCAATTTCACTTGAGTACAATTTAGTACCCATAAGAGATGGCTGGTATGAGGTTTAACCACCCCTGTCCTTCAAGAGCTACAGTCTGGTTCTCTGTCCTTGTTCACGGAAGACTGCAGACAAATTAGCTACTATTTTTTCTTGAGATTAACAATACCCCTGTAGATCTCTTGAAATGCTCTTTACTTCATACACTGTTAGCTCTGTAAGTGCATTCAGACTGTGCTTTGTGCTTTCTACCTGGCCTGTCTCACAAACTCTGATTAAACTGGGCAAAAAGATGTGAAAATCTCCCGGCAAATCCACAGCTGAGGGATTCATCATGACAAGTAATTTTGGATGCTCAAGTGCATCTATTTTGGAAAAGCCCTGTTTGTAGGGAACAAATGCTTTTTCTCTCCTTTCTGTACTCTCTATGTGAGCATCCAAGATCTGAGATTCATTTTAAAAAATCCTGTGATATTTTTCCAACTGAACCATTAAAAAAAGTCTCCTCCATCTCTATTTACCTAGAGCATAGGTGAGATGTCACCATTTGACAGGCTGCTCAGAAGCATTCGCTGGACGTGCTGACTACACAGCAATCAAAACCCAGGGATCTTTTCAGTATCAGGTGATAACTGAAAACTGTGGACCAAATTCGAAGCATTCACAACCTTGAGTTCCTCATGGCTCAACTACAGATCCCCATCCAGCACCTTTCCAGTAGAGAGCCGCTGAACCACAAAAATAACTTTTACCTATCATAATCATGCTGTTGGGCAGGAGCCACTGTTCAGGAGCTGAACATAAATGACTGCCATCCTGTTAGGGGCAATTTTGAACACTGTTTTTCTGCCATCTTCAGCACAGCTAGGTCTCCTTAGCAGGAGGATATTGTCCTCTACAGGTCTCCCAACACTGAGGGCAAATTGTTATGCAAATAACTACCCACCAAACACCAGAAGGAAAGCCAAGTGTGGGGTGAGACATCCCCCTGTCAGGTGGTTCTACGGTGACAGGGCAAAATCTACTGAAATTCGCAGATCGACTGCATTCACCAACTGCAACTTGCACATCAGCTTTCAGGCACAGGTCCACGGCACATCAACAATGGCACAGTTTGATTTTAAAAGACCAGAGAGGTGTTTTCTGGATGTCATAGTCTTCCACAGGCAGCCCTCCCTCCCTAAATATCCCAGGCACACCCTCTGCTTTAGCAAGAAGAGGCCCAGCAAAGCCCCTCCACACACAGAAGTGAAGAGAGTGAGCACCAGGGCCAGCACACACACACATAGACACACATTACCTGGGATGAGGACTGCATTCACATCAGGATTATAAAAATAAACACAACACAATTAAAATGGGTATTTCTTTTCCTCCCTTTCCCCATCCCATCTAACCCCAGGCCCAACCCACATTTCTTATTATTTTCCTGAAGCCAGTAAGAGTATTTGGACAACACAGGGAAAATATATTAGGGTGGGAGAGTATTGGCCAGGTAAACTCACAGAAATATGAACTTTTCTGACTTTCAGCCCTATTACAGAGGAAACAACAGGGTCCTGTGACACACAGATGGACAGTATCACTGTGATGCTTTGGAAGGCAAGTGCTAGCTTTTGCTGGCCCTCCTCCTAGCCGTGCTCCCATTAGAGGACACGTTGCAGGGACGGGAACTCCAGCTCTGCACTCTGGTATGCTGGAGGGACCAGCCGCACCAGAAGCGGAAAATGCAGCAAAACTCCTTTATGAGGAGAGGTGAAATAACCCAACAGCCACATTCATAGCTCTTCCAAAGACAGGCTGAGGGAAAAGCTTTAACAGCCCTTCCAAAATTCAGACAACTTTGGATCTCATTTCTGTAGGCACCGACCTAGTTCCCATCTCAACTCTTAACAAGTTCTTGGTTTCCTAGCACAATAAGAATTTATTCATAACTAATGATTAAAGTGATGTGTTTTATCAGATCTAAGATTCCTATTTTGCTATGGCACAGTCCATATTCCAAGGCTGAGGACAGGTGTTGTCAGATCATATCCATTTATAGCACTTTCAGATCTTTTTTTACTTATCTTTAAGGCAATGGCCTTTTCTCTCCCTGCATACAGGACCCCCTTTCCTCCCTTTAAATCACCCAGAGAACAGACCTGATGACTTGACAGGGACAGAAAACATCTGTAATCTCAATGCTGAATCGAGGGCAGAGAAGAGGTGCTTATCTCCAAAAATCTCACCCCTGCTCCTGTACTAAAAGCACATTTTAGACAGAGAGGCTACCTCAGCAGTGAAAAGGCCTGCAGATACGCATTTGATACCCAGGCAAGAGGATACACAGGACAGTGGTTCCCTCCTTCAGGGACTTACCCGGTCTCTTGATTGGCTTTTTGGTGGGGGTGTCCTTTCTTTTGTTCTGAATGGCAGGGGAATAGGGCACCCCCGTGAAGGAACTGTTCTTACGGAAATGGTCCTTCAGCCCCTTGATGGAGCGGTCAAGCTGGACAGAGCGGATTTGGAAATAAACAGTCATGAAATCTAAGGAGACAAGGTAGAAACAAGGTTATAAGCAAACAGGGAACACTATATGGCAAAACAAACCTTTCCTGATACACTCTGTTCCCCTAAGGAGTCTTACTAGCATTGATGTGGGACTCCAAGTAAATGTTGTTCCCTCCCAGAGTCTCTCCTGTTTTCTTCAAAAACAACTTTTTCCTTCCCCTGCAGTACTCATCCCAGTTCTCCCATCACACACAAAATTAGGTCTGTGCTCCATTACGAAGAGCACATCAGCTGTGGAACTGATGGGAGACACTTGTGCAAGACAATGTCGATTCAAGTGCTCAGTTTCTAGCATGAGAGACTTTACACACTTCTCAGGATTCCCAGCTCTCAGGAACTGAATGAGCTGTTCATCAATTGAAAGCAGAATATGAACTGACTAATGGAATATGTTATATATGCTCGAGTTGCCTCATCTGATCATGGAAAAATTCTTAAGGAGCTTTTAAAGATGTTCATCATACTTAGTAAGCACAGTAATCCCCACTCAGAAAGAAATCATTGAGGTGGGGGGTGATTCTAGTAGCTGTATGTATGTGAAAGTACAGGTTTCCTGTAAGAAGTCTACAAAGACATACATTCCCAAGGAAAACATCAATAAAAGGAGTATAAAGCTGCAGGTAGATTTTGATGCTGCAGAACAGGAAAGAGACATGTACTAACCAAAGGAAGTTTTCCCCACCCTTGGTCACATTTAATAGAAAAAGTTCCGTTCATAAGTAGTTCCCAAACAGAAATAAGTGACAAGTGTCTTGCACGTTTATAAAACCTGAGCACTAGATAGTTCCAGCTCCACCAGAAGGCACTACAGATGCCATTTAAATGGATTTCTGCTATAGGACAGACTATGCATTAAGATAATTTGTGCTTTATTTACACAGCTTTTGCTCTCATAATATCCACAGGCACATCATTCTCTTGAACTGACAGACCACACTTCAGTCTTATTACAGATGCTGTAAAAAAAGCAGGACCTTAAGAATGCAACTGAAAGGAGACTGAAATACTCACCTAAAAGGTACCAACTAAGGCAGTCACAAGATCTGCTACTGCTACTGGCTACCAACAGCAGCATGACCCATAGCTCATTAGCCACAGCAGCACCTGAGCAGAGGCTTCATGCCTGAAGATGTGTGATCTACAAGCCAAGCTGTGAAGTGCTACACACAACCCTCAAAACCCTCCTTTCGCTCTAAACCACATGTGGTAAGTAACTGGAGAGCACTCACCTGATACCGAGCTACAAGGGAACACCACACAGCACTACCAACCTTGATTCCTGCCATTTTCCACCAGCCAGCCAGAAATACGGATTATATCATGCAGCACACTCTCCGGGAGGTGCTCCAGAGACATCTCCTCCTGCGTCTCCATTTCATCATCCCCGCTGATCAGGTCCAGGATGAGGACAGGTGGGACCGGCTTGGTGTGCCGTGTCATCAAGCTGCGGAACTCTGATTCCAGGGACTCCTTGCCCCTCTCAAAGAGGGATTTCTGGCACAAAACAACAGAAGGACAGAAGAACCACAGGGCTTCTGTAATCAGTCACTCACAACTATTTCTCCATAAAAATGTACTTTCTGCAGCATTTCTAACCACTGCCAAGTACTGCATGCTTCAAACTCCAACAACGCCTGCAACAAAGAGACTTTTAAAGTGAATTAAATAAAAAAAATGCTTGGGAGTTGCTCAGTCTTCAAGTGGGATTTAAACAGATCTCCCATTCTGCTCAAGCAGTTGAAGGACTGACAAAAGCTACTCAGGCAGAGGTTCAATCAACTCCACCACATTTGCTTCCAGAAGCCCTAATGATGCAAAGCATAAAGACAGCAAAACATCACAAGCAGAAATGAGTGCCGGCTTAAGCAGAAGCCAAAGCAACCACTTCAGCCATGTCCAAACACCTTCACCAGACAGCAAGCCCGTCAACTTCTCACAGCAAAAGGGCAAGCAGCAGGGCTACATCTGTGCCTCTCATCCATGCCAGGCTCCAGACACACGACCTACCACACGGTTCAGCTCTGGGCTGTCCGGATTGTTGTCCTGGAAGTATTCAACCGCCTTCTGGATTTTGTCCATGCAATTCAAGTATTCCTCCAGCCTCCCAGTGGGGCTGAAAATAAAACCAGAAATAAAAAGCAGTACCCCAAGAAGCAAAGAAAGAAAATATCAAGAAAGCACCAGGCCAAACTCAGGATAAAATTAACACGGAAAATTTCAAAGCCCTTTTCTTTGACTAGGGGATCATGGAATTCCCTTTTGCCTCTGCTCAGTGCCACAGCAGAACACCCAGTCCACGCAGCAGGTGCAGAAGTACTGATAATTGAGCAGCACACAGCTCTCAGCTTTGCCTTCCTCTCCCAGTCAGGCCCTTATGGGAAGGTAGAGGAAGCTGCACATCCCACCCCAGAGAAGGGCCACCAAAACACCTTCCTGGAGCTTGAAAGCAGGCTCCAGAACAGTTCTGATTCATCCTGGACACAGCAACCTCAACAGGGCAGGAAGAACCTTTGGTAAGAGGACAGAGGAAAGACGAGAAGCCACTGATGTGCATGAGCTTCATATGGCAGCATCTGTGCAGAACCTGGCAGAGACACTAGTGCAGATTCTGAGCAGACTTTACCCTCTGCGGACTGCTGAAGATCAAGTTAGGCAGCTTTACTGTGGACTGACGGGGGGAAAGAGTGTGGGAAGGGTACAAAGAGCATGATGAGTGTAGGGAGTCAGCTCCCCTACCTCTAACCCAAAAGTTCAATTAGATGAAGCTCACCAGCAAGACCTAGTTACTCAACTCACCCTTCCTTTATGATCTTCTCTGTGTCCTTAGCCACATGGTAGTAACTGATGACGTGATCTAAGCAGGACAGGGTTTTCTCCACATTCTCTTGCAAGCGCTGCAAGTTCTCTGTCTGTTTATGGACAGGGATGATTGAGTTCTCCAGCTTCATCAAACGACTTTCAAAGGAGGAGAGGATAGAAACCTACATGCCAAGAGAGAAACAGAGCTGAGGACATCCTTCCACCTGGATCCATACAGTAGGGCAGTAGTTAGAGCAGGGCAATAAGGTACTTTCAGGGCCCAGCTTCTCTTTTTGGTTTCTCCTACTAATTTGCCATGGCTCCTTAGGTGGACTGTTTAATCTCTTTGTGTTCCAACATCTATTAATAATTACAAAACAGATCACCTGCCATACAGAGATGGGCTAATCTTGAATTAAATGTTTGTGACACATGAAAATAATTTGATAATTTAATAATTTGACAGCAGGAAACAAATATACAGGAACTGCCTGGAGGTGCCCCAGGTAAAGAGAGCAACAAAAGTATAAACTGGCAGCCAGTGTGATCCATACCACTAAGACCCAAGCATGAGATGCATAACATAGGCACAGGACCACTGTGCACGAACCTTCTTTCCCATCATAGACATTTGTTTTTTACAAGGGACTGTGATATCACTTCTGAAAGCTGGAAAAGCTTAGTAAGCTCATAAAAGGGGCCCCAATGTCATCTTTTCTAGACCAAGATGTAATTATTTGAAGATTTGCTCCTACGTTTTCCACACTTCTCTGGTGGTGTCTTTATGACTTTCTTGAAACTCTGAGCCCGAAACTGGACACAGTATACTAGCTGAGGGCTTATGAGTAATTAGAGCACAATAATTACTTTCCATCTCTTAAACAGAAGATTCTCAAAATAAACTGCAAAGGAGACTTGACTTTATGAAGCAACAACATGATGCTGTTGTACAACCTAATGTGGGGTCTATTAATACCTCTTCCCAAGGGAGCAGATTGTAAAGAGACGAGACCAACAGCTCATTTGAGTCCTCATCTCACCAGGAGAGAAGCTTAGCATTGAAATATTCATTTGCACAGCCACTGAAGTGTAAAACACAGATGCAGAGCAAGTGGTTTATTATACTGTATTCCTCAGATGGACACAATGACAGCCTTGAAAACAGATTCTTCTAAGAAAAAGTAAAGCCAGGTCCAGGATTAGGGCTGACCTTCAAGGACTTCCTCACCATGTTCTTTGTAAGCTGGTCACTCTTCTCAAGGCTCTCTTTGATAAAGGACAGAGTTTCTTCTTCCTGTCAGTAGGATGAAAAAAGGGTCTTCAATTTTGAACACTAATCATTTAAGTCACTAAGCATTACATGTCGGCTTTTACAAGTCCTGGTAAACACTGCAGCAAATCATGTTTGGTCTGATGCTGAGAGCGTATTTTAATATGCGACCTCTTAATAAAAATCAGGGCACTTGAACCAAGGAGAGAAACACAATGTACTGAGCGAGGTTTTTATGGATTACTTGTTTCCCTTCAATATTCCAAGGCCACAAGCCTTAGTACACTAAAATCACAGCACAACGTAAAATTAACACCTTTACTAGAGGCATACTGACTCATACCACACATTTCCCTATCATAGCACAACACAGATACTTCACTAGCACCATCCAAATCCCATGCACAGCTGCAAACTCAAGTGGCCAATGCAAAGCACCCACCAAGGACTGTTTTCAAGTCACGGAAGGCCAGAGGTAGCTCAGGAACAGCAGTCTGGCCTCACAGGTGTACCTCAGAGCCTGGAGAGCCCCCCAGAAGCTACCAGGCCCTAAGAGGGCCGCAGGCCCGAACTGGGGGCAGAGATACCCCTTGACACTGAAAATCAGGGCCCTAGGCTCTGAAGGGGAACTAGGGATGTTTCCAGGCCCAGAGCGGAGTGACCATGCCCTTAGAAGGCCCCAGGGACTCCCCCAGGCCCGGTGGGGACCTCCACACCAGCTCCCAGCCCCATCTCCTAGTCAATGCGCTAGGCCTGCGGGGGCGGGCCCGGGCCCAGGACCAAGCCAGGCCCGCAGCTGGTCCCCAGCCCTGCCCAGCCCCACCTGTTTGAGCTTGTCCTCGATCTCCCTCCTGCGGGCCGACACCTCCTCAGTGGGGATCATCCTGCCGCGGGGCGCCGAAGCCGCGCTCCGCTATCCGGTCCCACTGCAGACACCTCCTTCCGCCACCCGTCACTACCGCAGCGCCATCTTGGGAGCGGCAAAGAACACTGAGCATGCGCAGTAGCAGCAAAAGCCTTCTAGAGCCTGGCCTCCGCTTAAGGAGGGACAGGAAAGGCGTCAGAGCCGAGTGGGCGCATGCGCACTGCCGTTCGAGAGGGCGATTTGAGAGTGGCGGGGGGGGGGGGGGGCCGGCATGGGAGGGGGG
>NW_010197457.1:8546-9608 GCF_000695765.1 Mesitornis unicolor | reverse complement strand
GGCTCCCCAAGCTCACCATCCCGACGATGGTCGTGCCGTGCCGAGCCGAGCTGAGCTGAGCCGAGCCGAGCCGAACTTCAACCTTAGTATCGGCGATATCCCCAAAGGACATGGGATCCTGAGGGAAAGCCACCGAGCTTCACCCCTGCCAAGCTCTTGGAGCACCGAGGCCCACTCTGCCATGTACGTGAAGGGAAAAACATTTCAGGAGTTTGGGCCCAGGGAAATGACATTACAGAAATTTTAAGATTAATTATGGCCCAAGGAAGTGAAATTACAGAAATTTTAAGATTAATTATGGAAACATAGACATTTGCAAGAGTGCAGGTTACTACCCCTGTCCTGCATCCATTGTCCAGAGAGAAAGGCTACCAGTGCAGGGAAGCTGCCATTTTCTCCCTCCTGCAGCGTAGGTGGGCATGGCTGGGTTTATCACACACTGGGGCAGTTGTGGCGCTCCATGTCCTCATAAACCATGTCCAGCCTGGAGCAGGGAGCTGGTTTTATCAGTACAGACGGTCCCAGCCTCCCAGGAAATCTCCCCACTGAGCCTGTGTGCTCCCCTGGATAGTACTTTATATCTCCTGAAAAGCCAGCAAAAAGGCTTCTTCAGCCCCTCACGGTGTGACTGAGCCCTCAGAGAAGAGAGGGGGAACTGGGATAGAGGCACCCAGCCCATGTCCCAGCTGCCAGGTGGAGTGTAAAGGGTGAATAAATGTACAGAAAGTCAGTCAATAAATCAAGTAAAAACTGCCAGAGCCTGTGCAAACGTGACGTGCAACACCACATCCAACAGAAAAAAACCTGACTCGCTGGTCAAATGCGAAGAGTCAAAGCAGCAGGGGGTATTTCTGGTGAAATGAAAGAGAAAGGGTAAACGTTACAGTTTGAACGTTTGTTAAAATGCAGTGCAAAAGGGCACAAAGCACTCCTGGCATGTCTGAGCTGCAAATACCCTCCCTGCTCATTGCTGGCTGTTTCCCCAGCAGTAGGTGCAGCCGGCAGAACAGCAGCTCCCAGACAATCCCGGTCCCGCCGCCTTCCCGGCAGACCACCGCGACT
>NW_010197457.1:6063-8515 GCF_000695765.1 Mesitornis unicolor | reverse complement strand
TCCCTGCCCGCCAAACTGCCAGCCACAGGGTCCCTGCGGGCCCAGGAGGAATTGCTTTCCATGCCAAAGCTGCCGCAGTGGATTAAAGGAGGATGTGGTGACTCAGCAGTGGCCATGGAGGCATGCTGACTCACCCTTTGCTTTCCTCTCCACAAGATGGAAACAGGGAGAATAAGCCTCTTTTTCTCCCCTGGAAAAGGGATTTTCATCTAGGTGGATGCACTCACTATCAGCATGGGCGCAGGAGGCGGAAAACACAGCCAACACGACTGAATAAGGATTGCATCCTCAGTGCAATATTCAGTTGGGTCTTCATGCACTGATGAGGGAGCTAACGAGTCCCATTTGCAGCGTTTGTCTGGCAAAGCTGGTTCCAGTGCTCTGAAACCCAAGATGTGGGATTGGATCAGAGCTCAACACCTTTGGGGTGTTGGAGGATGCGGGGCTTGAACGTCACGGCCCAGTTGTTCAGCAACAGGAGTTTTCGCCACCACAGGCACGAGGAAGTAGCTCCCACTCATAGGGCCATGGCAGTCGCTTCTCTCCGAGGACGAGGTGTTCAGGGCGTTGGTCACCCAAAACACTGCAGAAAAGAGACTCAACCTAATTTGCAGGTAGGGAAACTGAGACAGAGAGGAGTTTTGTTTAGCTTGCTCAGGGCTTGGCTCCAAGTCACTGGAAAGATCCAGATATTCCCCCACATCCACATTTCTATTGGCTGTCTTTATGGTGGTGAAGGTCATTGTACAAAAGGTGTAATCTTGACAAGATTCGGATAAATTTGCTTAATAGTAGCTCTCAAAGCAGGGACTTTCTGTCCTCTGCATTGTGGCTCAGTACTGCTCGCCCCAGGAACAGTTCCTGCTTAAAAAATAGTCATTTTATGGCAAAAAAATGAATTATGCCTGCCCTCACCTCCCACCGGTGGGGTTAATCCCGCTCCTGCACGGAGGGAACGGTGGGGACATGAGAGGGCAGCGGCACTCCCTGAGCCGCGGGAGCTGCCTGCGAGGCACGCAGTGTGCAGTGGCGAAGGCAAAACAAGATTAATACAGCCAGGAGCCTCCAAAAGGGCTTTGCATTTGATGTGGGAGAGGAGAGAGATCAGAGTATGGAGGAGCCAGGATTAACATAAAATTACAAAACTTTTATTATGGGCTGAAGGGGCATCCTGGGCTGCGTGCCCCTGTGGTGTGACCTGGCGATGCCCTGGGCTGCGAGAACATGTGGGAACCCCATTGCTGGTGGCACTGCCCTCACCTCCTCCCCAGACACAGCCCATTCTGTCTCCCCTTGGGTCAGCCGGATAGAAAAGATGATTAATCTTTAGCCAGATTGATCTTCAGCCAGAAATAACAGGAGCTCTGAGCTCGCTGAGAAGCCCCCAACTTTCCTTTCCAGGTGGGGTTGAAAGAGGAGAGTCTCTGAAAGAGGGAGCCAGCGAGCACAGACAGGGCATGGGATGCACCGGGGCATGTGCCCGGCTGTTACCATGCCCATGAACTTGAAGGGATGAGGTAGCAACCAAATCCAAAGGACTTTGCCTCCCTGGTAACGTCTCAGCGTTGCTTTGATCCTGCCCTGGGTCCAGGGCGTTGCAGTGTGCTGTAGGGTGGTGCCGTGCTTCCGGAAAACCAGGTCCATGTGGGATGAGGGTTGGCGTTTGGGCTCCTGCAGCTTCCCAGTCTTTCCCGTGCAGCACTGGCTGCTCCAGGGAAAGGATGTGGCACAGCAGCAATTGCACTGAAACAGCACCCAAGCAATTCTCTGACAGGGAATCCTTCAACAATGCTCCACTCCTTGTGGGAAGGACGGTCCTGGGGATCAGCCACTGGAAGGCTGGCCCCAAAAATCCCTCTAAATCCCCATCCATTGCAGACACAAGCTGTGCTCTCCCTCCCTCTGGCTTTATTTGCAGAGGGAATTAAGGTCCTGCTGGGAAAACCTCCCCTGTGCTCTGATAACTGCCTGCATAGCCAGCTCTAAATGGCTTTTTGTAAATGAATGACTAGGATTAACGAGGTACCCCTCATCACCATTTACGTAGGGTGCTGCTGAAGTGGGGAGAACGGGACAGAGACCCCCTCCTCTGGCCAAGTCTCTTGGGCCACCAAGGAGCTGGCACATCCTGGGGACCAACACAGTGCCACTCAGCACATGACCACGCCTTTCCTTGCCTCCCTAGAGCAGGAGCTGAGGTTCCCAGCTGGGTTTGGAATGGGTGGGATGGGTGTGCGTGCACTGGGAGCGTCAGTCCTGGGGACAGAGAAACTACAGGCACCATATTTCATGAGCTGGGGGCCAGGCTGGGGATGACGCACGTTTTCTTTCTAGACAGCATTGCTGGGAAAGGAGGGGAGGTGTTTGCCTTGTGGGTTGGTGCCTGACATGCATCTCTTCACATGATGGGGATGGGGAGGCCATGGAGGGCTGGAGCTGGCCTTGTCTCATC
>NW_010197457.1:0-5817 GCF_000695765.1 Mesitornis unicolor | reverse complement strand
CCAGGGCTAGTGAGGAGTCACCCAGCAAGGCTGTGGGATCTGCTGAAGGATGCAGGCACAACGAGCCTCATGCAGATGGGACCCTCCTCTGCCATCTCTCTGTGCACGCAGTGGGGTGCGGGGGTCCTGCCTTCGCCCGCTGCACTCCCCGGGAGCTGGAGCCACCTCTGCCGCCTTGACATTGTTCAGCTCCGACCTTTGAATGTTTGCGTGTTCCTCCCTATTAACATGTCTCGTAACCAAAAGCTGCTGGGATGGAGCGTTATTCCCCCCCAGCACCTACAGGTCTGCTCCCCTCATTCCTTGGCCAGGAATCAGCACCATCCCCGTGCAGGGTGGGAGCAAATGCTTCCCAGAAGAGTGAAAACAAATCCCTGGCTCACGCTCAGCCAGTGATGCCTCTGCTAGGAACAATGGGTATCCCACCCCTCAACACCAGCAAGCCCAAAGAGCTCACTGAGCTCCCAGGGCAGACAGCAGCTGCCTCTCCTGGCCAGGCATGGGGAAAAGGAGCACCTTTTTGGAGCGTAGCAGCGCTTCCCTCAGCTGCCAGGCTGGCATGCCACCCACCAGCACAATGCCAGGCCAAATTCTTTGCAATTTCTAGGTCAACACCTGCCACTTGTAATGCACCCAAGCCCTCCCGCGCCAGCCTCCAGCCCAGCAGCCCCCGTGCGCAGGATGGGAGCATCCCTGCAGATCCACGCTTGATGTCCCCACACTGCTCAGCCTAGCAGGTCCTATCTGTAACCCCAGGATATTCGGGGTGTAAGCCCACATTGCCCTGAGTTAGGTCATTCCTCAAATGCATCTGCTCACCCCTGTGCTGCCTTTGCTGCCCAGTTCTGCCTGCAGCAGCACCCACGGGTGAACTGTGTCCGGCAGGCGCAGAGCCCACAGCCTGCCCCTGCTTGTACCTTTTCTGGAGAGTTTAAAGCCCATCCTCTGGACTCAGACACCAAAGGAAGGTGCTCTCTTTGGATTTCCAAAGTGAGTTTTTTACCTTCCTGATAGCAGTGAAAAAAACTAAAACCAAACAAAAAAACCAATCTGAGATGGCCCCAGCACTCCAAACCTGGAAATAAATCACCTGAAAAAAACAGCCTTTGTAAAGAGATCCCCATGGCCTCAGTGCTTGTTTGCAAACTGGCCAAGTTTCAACCTTGGCATGACGTGGTTTCCCAAAGAAGGAGATCATGTTGGCACTGCTCCACGGTGGGAGCTGGGTGTGTCCCCCCCTGCCCACAGGAGACACTTTCTGTGGCATGGGCTGCAGGAGCAGGAGTCCTGTGGGGCTGCAGCCCCACACCTGGGTGAATGTTGGGAGGATGCTGGGGGTGAGGAGGAGGAAGGGGCAGCAAGCGGAACGTCTCCTTGTGACAGCATTTATGCACGGGCCGTTGCATTGTGGTTTGGGCGAGCGGCCACCAGCACTCTCCCCGCTGCAGGGCAAGTCCTGGCCTGCCGGCGCATTGTGCTGGCCACGCCACCAGGAACGGCCACTGGCAACGGCTCACTGACCCATTCAGGGCTCCTTGGGCTGCAGAGGAAGGCAGGGAGCTTTGGTGGGATGGATTCCCAGTGTCAGAGGGTGCACCCCCCATGCATGACCCAAAAACATGACCGAAAACACGAGGGTGCAGGCATGCTCTGAAAGTGCTGCCCAGACAATCCAGTTCTGGTCCACATCAGACCATCGCCTTGCCCTGCCTCAGTTTCCCCTTCTGGATGCTGTAAGCCATCCAAGCTACACAAATGCCACAGGTCCTGCTGGGCTCTGCTAGCAGGGTAAGGTTGGGGCTGGAAAAGCAGAAATGGGGCTTTGCCCCTCTCTTATTTTCAGAGCCACCTTTCCCAGAGCCCTTGCAGCCCACAGGAAAGGTGTTTGCATCCAACGTGATCCCTTCAAGCAAAGACATTGGGGCCATCACTGCCTGTTTGGGATTTGCTACAGCACCACCATCCCCTCAGATATAAAACTCTCCAAAAATCAGTGTCATGGAGTCCCTGAGCTGTCCCCAAACTCTGCCTCTCATCACAGGGCTGAGGGCAAGGCTGTCCCAGTGCCATCCCCATCTCTGTCCCCCGCTCAGTTCTCACTGTACCAGAGTTGGAGCTCCTTGCCCAATTGCGGTTCCCATGAGATTTCTCACCCACGTGAACTCCTGGATGCACATTTGGGAACCTATTTTTTCCCAAACTTTGGAGGTTCATTCATTGCTATGCAAGGCGAGTCCATTCCCTACCCTCCTCCATCCTGTCTCCCCCTTCTCCCCCTTCTCCCCCCTCACTGCTCCAGCCGTCCCAGCCTGGGATGTTAAAAGGGGCTGAATTTTTCACGATGAGGGGTGAAAAAAAAATAAAAATAATTAAAAAAGAAAAATCTGGGGGTGGAGGGAGAACCCATGAGCTGTGACCTCCTCCAAACACACAGCACCAAATCCACACAAGGAAAACAAAAGGCAGTGAGATTAGCATTTCCAAACAGAGCAGAGATGGCCCCAATCTTTGAGCTGTTTATTCTAGGCGTTGATTTTCAATATTTAGGATGATTAGCAAGTGAAAGCCGGCTTTTGCCAGAATGGCTTCGTGCCAGCCCCATGCTCAATGGAGGGGAAAGAAAGACACTGCAAGAAAAGGAGAGAAAAGAAGGGCTTATGTGTATATATTTTCCCCCTCTGTGAACTGGAGATTGGTTTGAGGTGTCAATGTTTGCCCATCAGGGAGGGATGATGGATGAGGGGATGGCTGACGGAATAGCAGAAATCAATATTAAAGGAATAATTGCCATGTGCTTAATAACTGGCTGGGGAAGGACCTGGCTGGGGCTGCAAAGGCTGAGTTTGCAGCAAGTTTTTGGAGCCAGGTGCTTCCTGGTCCCACTTTGATGAGTGCCAGTGGTGGGATGCCCCAAAATGCAGCTCTGGGCTGCAGTGGTCTGGGTTTTCTTTGCCCAATGCTTTGCCCATGCGTAAAGCAAAGGGGACACCACCAGCCCCAGAGTCCCCAACCCATCATGCATCGCCACCTCTTGGACCAGCCCCAGCCATGGGCGGCAACCCCACTGCCGCCGGCAAGCCTGGGCACGCTGGACGCTGCCAGGTCTCAACCTCCCTCCTGGCACCCAGCTTCGCCCTGAGTACACACAGGCTTTGTGCGGGCAGCAATGTGGTGTCCTGTCTGCCTCCACCATGTCCTGCTCCACACCCGTGGCAAGCGATGCTCCCATCCCATAGCACCCCTGCTTGTGCACCTCCTGACTGCTGCTTATAGAATAAACCCCACCAAACCATCTCATTGAAAGAAAAAAATTCACATCCAAGTTGGTTTCGTTGCTTTCAGAAGCTGAACAAAACAAGATTGTTTCAGGTCTCTCTTGGTGCTTCCTTTGTATTCACCCTTTCTCACTTTAAAACCCTCGACTGGCTCTGGCGGGCTGGAATATTTTTTCCTGGCAAGGTCATTTTTTTCAGTCCCCTGGCGGTGTCGGGGGCTCCTCTTTTTCCAGGAGGTTTAAAAACAGAAACTACACAGTGGTGCCTGGCAAAACAAAATAAAGAAGCAAACCCAGGGACAAGGGGGCTGCCAGCTTTTTGCAGCCCTGCCAGTGCCACTGCTACCAGGGAGAAGCGGAAAAAAGCCAGGACAGGGATTCCAGCTGTCTCCCCAGAGAGATAACCCTACCTCATCCTAAGGGCTTCACTCCCAGCTCAAGGTACACACAAGCCAAAGCCAGGCTCTGCTGTGAGCCCAGCCCTTATTTTGGGTTGAGATTGGCTGGATTGGGAGCAGCTGTGAACACTGTAGAGCAAATGAGCAGCCCTGGGGCTGACCACTGCAGTGCCTGGTGCTGATGGGATCCACTTGATCACTGGGGAGGTGACAGGGTGCTCCTCACGTGCTGAGGAGATGGGAAGGGCAAGAGGGATGAGACATCTTGGAGTGGATCCAGCCAAGGAACCAAACTGGATGAGCCCCAGGCAGGGTCTGGAGGGGCATCTCTGTCCCTGGAGATGCTCAGAGGTGAGGGAGGAGCTGGGCCGCCACTGAGTGGGGGCCAGACCACCCTTTTCCAGAGCCCCCTTCTTCCATTATGCCAAGTGAGATGCCCACATCTCACATCCCACAGAGAGGTGCCCACAGCCTGGCCTCAGCCATCCTCACACCCAACCCTGCATCCCTGATCCAACCTCCCCTCCCCATGGGGCTCCCAAACCTGCTGCCTGTAGACCCACCACCCCCCATCCTGCCTGCACTGGCAGCTCAGCATATGCTGATTTTCTTCCTTCCTTTGGCGGAGCCCAACTGCTCCTCGGTGTAATTGGCCTTGCGAGGGCTCAGCTATTCCTGCGACTTTTGCGCAGCTCTTCTCATCACACTGTACCCAGGAGGGGTCCGAAGCCACTTGTGTTCCTCAGGGCATTTATGGCACCGGCTGGGCACATGGTATAAGCAGAGGGACAGTGCCAGGCCCTCACACCGTGTCACCCCCAGGAGCTCCCCACAGGGTGCTCCAGCGGTTGGGAGTAGCTCCCAGGACTCGGGGCATGGCCACCTATGTGGGGCACAGGCGCTGTGTAACCACTGCCAGGCAGGTGATGCTTTGCACCTCAGTTTCCCTGCAGGGAATCACTGTGCCGCCGTGGAGGGGGTGATAGCACCTATGCACTAGAGCTGGGCTGATGAGAGGTCCCTTATCTCCAGAGGAGAGGGTCAAACAGAGCCGGGCAGTGCTGGAGGAAAACAAGGAGTCAAAAAGCTTTTCTCTTATATATATCTATTTTTTAAAAATTTGTAAATAACTTTTCCCCAAAACAGGAAAATATAACAAGTAAACAACAAATAACAAGAAGTATCGCCAATACAGATATAAACATCTACACCAACCCCCAAAGCCCCCCCAGAGACATGGTCCTCGCTCCCCGGCCATGCAGGAACATCTCAGGGGACTTCAGACACTGGCACCTGGGCAAAGCAGTGGCTTCAGCTCTGCTGCTCTCATGAGCTGATGATGTTGGTTCTCAGCCCACTCCATGCTTTATTGATGGCTGACAAGCAGCTCCTGGCTGGATGCTGAGAAGGCTGCAGAAACGCCAGAGCTCCATTTCTCCTGCCTTCCCTGCAAGCTCACAGAGTTGCTAATGGACCTGATCTGTAAGATCATCGGGTGGACTTCATCTCTTCTGCTGTCCTTGAAGCCCTTTGCATGCATGGTCTTTGGCTTGAGGCTCTGGACAGAGCCTGAGTGTGGATTTTTTTCCTCCTTGGTCCCACCTGGGAGCATTCAATGTGGAGTGATCCCATTGCCGCCTGCTGATGGCCATGCCTTGCTTCTCGAAAGGTGCATCCTTAACTGGGGTCCTGTGTTGTCCTGGCAGCCACTTGAAGCCTGATGGATGAGCAAAAGTAAAGAACAACAGTCTTAGATGAAAAATTGGAGAGGGGCTTTGTCAGCTGGTGAAGGACAGCAAAGGTTTATGGTGGTCTATACCCTTCGGCAACCGCAGCGAGGATTTTGGGTACAAAAAAATACAAAAGCCAGTTCTGGGAGTGCCCCGGTCCCTGGTGCTCTCCTGCTGGGGCCAATTCCTGGATCTTTAATGAAACTACTTGCTGCTGGTGCAGGAATCCTCCCTAGCGTGGTCTTGCTTTGCGGAACAATGAACATAGGCCTTAAAACACTGAAAAATATAAAACAACTCCAAAACTGCATTTCCCCTATCCCCCCACTATTAAGAAATGCTAAGTTCTTAGAATTAGAACTTAGTTCTTAGTTCTTAGAACTTATATTCTAAAAATATAAGTTTCTTTGAATAT
>NW_010197456.1:0-16893 GCF_000695765.1 Mesitornis unicolor | reverse complement strand
CCCAGCAAAGCGTATGCCTGTCCAAGCCATGGACAGGTTGCAACTCCTATCCTGTCTCCTCCACAATCTAAGTCAAAGGTCAAACTGCATTACATCTTCTTTCCTCTGCACACTCAACTGAATCCACAACATTTGGGACATCTTGCTGGTATACCCCTACCATCTTTTGGATCAGGAAAAAAGACAACAGGGGAGCAACTCCATACATATGTAGTTGTGCTGACCTTGGTCCTGCAGGAAAAGGGATATCCCTTTGGTCTTACCTCACTTTCTGTGAGTTATTTATGTTTAATGATTTGCTGCTGTTCCCTACTTTTTGCTCACTAGTTTGGATGCTTTTACCTTACTTTCTCATCCAGGGGTATTTTTTATATTTTTTTTCATATCCATTTATTTGGTTGTTACGTCCTTTTCCCAAATCAGAGAGGGCTTTTAATGTGAGGACAGACATGAAATGTAGGCAAGTTAGGAGACTGATAGAGGCACTGGTGTCTATCTCAAGAGAGAGTGCAGGAAATGCATGTTTGAGACAATTCTAAAACTATATTCTTCCCAAAATATTCAGATAAAATTCCATAGCATTTTACTACTTGCTTAACTAGTTAACACCTGAATGAAGATGAAATTTGATTCATTTTGTTTCTGGAAAAAGTCCAAAAATTCAGCATATTGTCTTGAGTGACAGCAAAGAAGGGATCAAATGCAGACCTTTCTTTTACTCTCTATATAAGGAATCTTGTTATCATGGAAGCTGAGAGGTACTGGATTTTGCTGCATTTCATCTCCTTATTAGTATGTGACCTAAGCTAAGTTGTTATGTTTCTATGGCTTTGTTGCACTGCTGATATTTGGGATGGCCAAAAAGTAATTGTAGTTTTTTTCTGGGTACATTCTGGTGAATTATTAGTGGGAAAAAAACCTGTATTAAATAATATAGTGTCCATTTGGTTCAATTACCTTTTGCCATCTTTCAGGCAACTTCATGATTCCACACTCAAAAAAGTTCTTATATTTTCTGGCAAAAAAAAAATAGCTCCAAGAACAATTTTATATCCTCATCAGCAGTGAAGGTGACCAAACTTGTATGTGGTCTAGCAATATTATGGAGAAACACAACACCTTTGTGATTCACCAATTCTGGACATTTCTGCTTGATGGCATCATTTAATTTATCCAGTTGACAACAGTACACATCTGGTGTACTGTGCACATAATGGTATGGTTCCTTGGAAGCAATGCAAAATACACAATACTTTTTAAATCCCACCACACTGACAGCATAACCTTCCTCTGGTGAAGATCTGCTTGTGAAGTGCTTTGAGCTGGTTCATCACACTTACTCTATGATAATTTTCATTCATATTTGTTGTAGATGATCCATTTTTCATCATCCATTATCATAACTTTCAAAAATGGATAATTTTCTTCATGTTTCAAGAGAGAATAACAGATGTCAACATACTTAGTGAGATGAATTTCTTTGAGCTCATGTGGTACCGAAATATTGAGCTTCCTAACATACCCAAATTTTTTTAAATGGTTTTCAACACTTGATTTTAATATGTTAAGATAATCAGCAATCTCTTGTGTTATTAAATGCCAACTGGAGCCCATCAATGCCTTTTTTTTTTCGTTATCAACTTCATTTGACCTTCTTGAGCGTGGTGCATCTATAACATCACAATCTCCGGACGTACATTTGGCAAACCAGTTCTGACAGTTCTGTAGTTTTAAGGCATCTTCACCATGCACACTACATAACTTTTAATGAGCTTGCACAGTGGTTTTTTTCTTTTTGGCACTAATACAGCAAAATATGATGAAAAATGTTCCTTTTGATTTTCCATTTTCAAATTGATGCCAAATAAATAATTGTAACAAGATCATGCACTTTCTTTTTCTAATAAAACTTGAACAGTCAGCTGTCAAGTTAAATAATGACTTTGCAGTTTAAAATTAATTTAGTTACATTTCAGGACATGTATGTTCATCTATTATAAAAACCTGCAATTACTATTTAGCCAACACAATACTTAGACCTAAATTGGCTTTGTTTCTAAATTTCCTGGACAACCTTTGGGACAAGCCTGGTTCTTTTTTGTTCAGAATTGCTATATCTAGGTCTCTGTCAGCAACACCATCACAATACATGAAACATTTATATCATTGGTACTTCCCTTTAAATGCTGTAAAGTTTTCTTTGTACTGACACTCCAGAGTTAATATTTGCCACTGCCTGATGGACCTGGCAACAGTGTTTTGTTAGTTTTGGTGGCTATGTACTATAGTAAATGTACTGGTATTATGGTTTAAGGATTAACAGCCTGAAAAGGAAGGATAGGTGGTGTCTGTAGGACCCTGGGGGGGTCAGAGATCAGTACTGTTCCCTCCCCTTTCTGGCCACAGTCTATAAAAAACTGAGGAGGCCCGACGTTTTCGCGGCCTTTTCCTGGCTTCCTGGGCTGCTTCCTGTCGCATCTCGGGACGGCTGGGCCTAGCTCCATGTGCTCGGCAGCATCCACCACCATCCACTCCCCAGCACCACTGTGGTCCCTTGTGACGAGTCACAGCGGCCACAAGGCACTGCTCAGACACTTCCACTTGGGACTACTAGGATCGAGTTTTGTATAGAGTTAAATATCCTTTGTCCCTTATTAATTCCCTTTTCCTTTCCCCTGTTGTTTTTCATCAAACTTGTTATAGTTTTAACTTCCAACCTTGTGTTAAGCATCTTTTCTCTATTCCTTTTTTTTTAAATCCTCCCCTGGGAGATTGGGGGACAAAAGAAAATCCTGCTCCCTGGGCTTGCCCTGAGCCTTAAAAGGAGACAACTGGGATAGGTAACTAGATTAGTGGGAAAGAAAGAAACATTCTAAAAACCCCATGTAAGTGTGTATTTTTGGAAAGTAACAATATATGTTTAAAATTATATATTCAAGGGTCATTAAAAGGAAGAGAAGAGGTATATCTTAAGGTGCTATCCATAAAGTAGTTAGAAGAAATTAAAGAAGAGAGCAACAAAGGCCTATCATTTGGATTATATCACAGAATGTTACATATATGTGTACTCCAAACTCCACAACACCTACAAACATGTCAGACTATATGTCTGAAATATGACTGTGTAGTGGTATTATAACATGTTATTGTAAATTGTACATATCACTTTATGTTTGAGAAAAGAAGATGTGATCTGTATATGAAGAAGAGGTTGTGTTTTGAGCCTTTTCTAACTTCATTATGTTGTTAAAATTTCAAGTGTGTGCAGTGGTTTGGTTTTCTATCTTTATCTCAAAAAATACTTTTGTGAAGCTGAGGTTTTGGGTTATGCTAGTGCAAAAAGCCCACTGAGAATTATCTGTTGTGCTTTGCCTCAAAGGAATTTTTTTATGGCATTCAGAAGAAAGCTGATATACTTTTATCAATTTTTGTGTTATTTTTTAGAAACATCTGTTCCAAAAAACATCAGTAGATTCCACATTAAATACTTCTCTTCCTTGATTCAGCCAACACAAGGAGGAGTCATCCCTACCTATCTACTGAGTTCTTGCCTGTGAGAATATGTATTTTCTAAAAGCAGCATCTGTGCCACTATCTCACAGGAATACTAAAGTGATATGCCATGAAACGGAAAAGAACCCACACCTTTTCTTTCAAGAATTCTACAAAGAAAACATATTCTTTAAAGTGAAATCCACATATCTTGTTGTTAATTTACTTCTTTTATGGACCTGGTTAAAAAAAAAAAAAAAAGTAAAACTGCCAGTTGTTTCAGTAGAGGACACAGTTTTTCAAGGTGCTGAGTGCCAGCTGAAAGCTGTGGCAAATGCACTTAGTCTACTCAGCAAGACAGCAAAAGTTTGACAATGCTTAGCATTTATGTATGAAAATTAGTTTTTTCTCCACTGGCAGTCTAAGAGGAGTTCATTTCTTTCCACTCAAACCTGTCAGTCTGAAAACTAACATAATTAAAAATCCAAGTTAAAATCTTGTCTGTATGCATATTAAGAAGATAAGTTAGGAGAGGTTGTATAATGCCCTGTTGCTGTTATTTTAAGGGTGGGCACAGGTTTGCATTCATGATAGTGTCTTGCTGACTGAAGCTTTTAAAGGCTTTTCAGATATATTGCTGAATAACCCCTGGACAGCTCTTATTGCAGTGTCCTTGCCAAGGGTTGCACTTGACTGCTGTATACCTTAGAGATATAAAGTGTTGTGCCCTCACAGTTCAGCTGATGGATTTCTACCCTAATATTAAATCCAGGCTGATGACTTGAACATTCTGCTGAGTTACTGCCTATATCCCCCTTAGGCCTCTTATTTTTTGATAAGCTTGAGTGAAGCTATCACAGCAAAGAATTCAGCCCATGCAGTTCAAATGTGGGAGTCTACTAAGTATAATGTTTGAAGTTTAGTGTGAGCAACATGTGGCATTAAAAAATGTGCTAAATAAGGCATAGAGTGCTAACATATCATTCAGGCCCATGGGCTCCCCGATGTTTAGAGATATCGTACCTCCTGCAAGTCCAGTAATGCAACACATCGTTCTCTAATTTTAATAATGTCAGAAAGATTAAGTGCTACCAATACCTATAAAGATAATTAATGCATAGTTGTTAGCATGTCTGACTAAATTTACTCCTATGTAATTTTTAGCAAGTTTTGTCAGTAATTGATTTAACTTTCATTTGCACTTCTCTCCATTTAAATTGTTAATACTTCTAAGCTGGCAAAGGAATGAATAAACAATCAGAGAACTATAAGCAATTATAAAAATTGCTTAACTGATGTAATTACTGTATGAATTTCTTTGCCCATTTGTCACATTGCATTTGAGTTCAGCATGTCATAAGTTCAGTTTAAGATCCTTCAGATATTAGCACAGGAGTTGCAGTGCAGCCTCTGGCATCTGCAAGTCTCAGCTCTGCTGTGGGCTCTGGGAGGCAATTTCTGGGGTAACTTTGTTAACGACTGGGATAAAGCTTTTCAGGAAGAACTGAGTTACCTAATTCTCGCTTGGGAAATGGACTGTGCAGGCAGTCTGTGGTTGCTGCAGCTTTCTTCCAGGTTTCAGCTATTACAGGCAGCGTTTTTGTCAGCAATATAATCTCCAAAACCTGTGAAGAGGACACAACACAGAGCTTTACGTTTCAATGGGATCTGTGTAATCAGAAAGACCTACACATCCATGAAGTCCTTCAACTTCCTGTGATACTTGGGGAATATAATCCCTCACCTTGCCTAGGAAGATGCTGGTAAGAGCTCTGAGAAATTATATTTCCCATTTCTTTCTTTGGTTGGGTTGTTTTGGTTGTTTTGTTTTGATTTTTTTTCTGTTGACCTTCATGACTATTAAGTTAGAGCTTTCTGTTTGTTTGTTTTTTAATGCTGTAGAAAGTAAAGACTCAGCCTGCTGAAACATAGTCTGTTAGAAATATTTTACTGTCTCTGAAAGCAGAAGAATTTAGCTAGAAGAATTTGGTTAAATTAAAACCAACTGTACAGCAAAACCAGAACCTCACTACTACACTGGAAGTAAGATCTGCTTTTCTCTGTCCTCTTTTTTCCTTTTCCTTTGCTTCTTATTTTCTTTTTGTTGTTATGTTTTTTTGGCAGTACATTAAGTAGTAGCACAAAGAAAAAAAAATCTTTTCCCTATTATGTATTTTATGTTATACATATAATAAAGAAATTGAATGATATTTTGAATATACAGACACTTCCTGCATTCAGTTTTCTGTATTTTGCCTCAGTTCTTTTCAGAAAGCTTTGGCCTTTTAATAAAACTTTCCCTGTCCCATACCTTATGTGCCATACATGCTTGCCTGCAAGCCTTTTAATTTTCAGTGAAGTAACCCGCTAATGAAAAAGCTTTCAACATTCAACATTGTTTCTGTTTTCTTAATAATTCACAAAGGTATTGCTACTGTATTTGTCAAAAAAAAAGCCCCAAGACCTACTGCTAAACTTGCTGCAAGACAAGAGCCTAGAATAAGGATTCATAACTTACTTGCACATGTTTGTATTATAGCCTCTGAATACAGGGTTGTCTGAAATTGAGACTCTAAAAGTCAAAATCAAGGCAATTTTAATTTTTTATTCTATTGCTTTGATTTTATTTCACTATTTCATTTTGTCCATATACTGCTTAACAACTTACATTTTTTTATTTGTTGCTTTTACAGTGTTGCTCTATAAAATTTCAATTTTTTGCTTCATCTCCCTAATTTCCCTGAAAACATAACTTCAACAGATTTCCTTCAAGGTTATCCTGATGTGAGAGAAAGTGGTCTCATTTTCCTTGCAGGAAGACTAATTATTCAGAGTTTCGGACATCTTGTTACTCTGCCTATACAAATGTTGAACCTATAGGAGATTCTTAATCAAAGAAGTATGTTAGCAATTGCCACTTCTATTGTTCATGTGACTGAGTTTATGGGATGAGACTACCTCCAAGCAATATAAATATGCATTTTTAATGATACCTATAAATGGAGATCAGGGGAAACAGAGAAGGAGCCAAAAAATGGTAGGTTGTTCTATTCTATTGCTTTGAATGGTACCATTATATTTTATTGTACTTGAGACTTTTAATTCAAGGCAGTGATTACAGAGTGATCAAGTGTCTCCTTTTAATTAAGGCTTCAGTAAGTGTTCCATTACTAGCCTGTTTTTTATCTTCCTTTTTTTTTTTAGTTCTGGGGATTTTTTTTTGTCTTAATTATTTTTTTCGATGAACTTTTACAGTGAATTAAAACTATCTTGAAAATATGAAGAAAATTTTTCAAGTTGTTCTCCAGAGAGTAATTCAGAATTGCTCTTTTCAAGTGGATTCCAGCTGGAGTAATTATTCACCCCCATAAGCAGTACTGAGAATCAATTGTGGAGGGGGAAGTAAAAATTGCAATTTATCTTTGCCCTTAATCCCTCCAGAAATCTGTCCTTTGTTTAGTATATAGCTATAAAAACAATTTGTTTTTTCACATGATTCAGTTCATGTGAAATGTGCTGGCTAAGGGGAGTAAGAGAGGAAAAGGAGAAGAGACATCCATAATGAAGGTTAAATTGATTATGTTTGTAGAAACAGAAGTGAATTATTTTTCCAAGATCCTTAACTCCTGTCCCACAGATGTTACAGAGGCTTCTATAATCTTGAAATGTAAGCTTCTGCAATGTTAAATGCTTGAAATTGTAAGAATGTTTCAATTAACTCATTAGTCCCAGTTCTAGTGAGAATTCAGAGTTTGGGACTGTTCTATGCTGATCACATAATGGATTAACATGGCTGAAACAAAGTGCAGAGGTGGATCCTGAGACTTGCTGACTGGCCAGTGCTGGTTAAGAAGACTGGCACGTGAGGACAGTATCTAGCCCACATTGTGTCAAATAGCTCTCTCATTACATGTTTTAAACTCTCCAACATGTTTATCCACTTCATTTACTGTATTCCCCAATTTCTGGTCATAATACATGCAAACGATAAAGAGGATAAAGAACACAGACTTAAAATGCTCAAAGGTGGATCTAGTTGGAGTTCCTTTCTGCAGACGTATGAATTGCATGGAAGAGAAATAAAGTGGGTTTTGGTGCAACTTTTTAAACTTAATTCTTCAAACATCACTTGCTTTCAGAAGCAAGTGCTTTCAAAAGGCCTTCTCTATTGCAGAGTGAATACCTTGTTAAATTCTTGACTTTGAAAAATGTGCTTATCACATTTATGTGCTTGAAAATTCACACTTCAAGTGAATCAAGTAGTGGTGAATTTTTTACTTTAAAAATAGTTGTTTGTTTGTTTTTTTTAATCACACAAAATGATTGGGATCAAGATGCCTACAGAAAACTACAGAAAATTCAGCAAGTTTGAGAATAATTCAAAAGTGATTTTACCAAGCTTTACAACAGTTTTAGGAGACCCAGAAGATCTGAGGCCTTATTCAGAAACAATACAGTTGTATAAAAAAAAAATCTTCATTTGATAGTGTTTACTTCTTCAAGTCTTGAAATGTTTTGGCGTTATGATCTTTTTATGGCATTTGTATTATGGTCTTGTATTGGTTTGTTTGACATCCCTGGAGTTTAAAGAGGAATGGATAGCAAACAAAAGTCATTGATTTCTCTCATCTGCTAGTCCTAAAGTTACTGCCATTTTAAAGAAGCATAGAGCTTCATGTATATTTGATTGCTGCAGTTGAGCAGCAGGACACTGCAAGGAATGTGTGAGCTCTTATTTAACTCCTGTGTTGGCAAGTGATCCCTTGTGCCAAGCTGATGGCTCAGACAGAAGCCTATTCTCTTAAGTGCGTATACAGGAAATAGCTTCTTGTAAGGGGATATGCAAAGAACTATTTGCTTTTTATTGACATTTCTCTTCCTCCAGCATCTTTCAAGAAAGGTCATTCCTTCTGTTCCTTCTGTTTTTTCTATTGATGATTCAGATTACACTTAGTGTTGTGAAAAGAAATGCAATGCCATTAACACCCTATGGTGCTAACCTTTATTTTAATGAAATATTCATTCCTAAAGAAATAGGCAGCAAGCTGGTAAGAGTAGGGGCTGACATGTATAAGTTAGGTCGATTTGAAGTTAAAGATGCAAGAACAGAGTGCTGAAGGTGGCAGCCTTCAACCTTTCTATTCTGGGTATTTAAGTAGATTTAAATATTAAATGATTCTTAGGGAGCCTTTCGGCAGACACCTTAATCATTCTGTCACATTAATTGTGTTTAAATATTAAGCTTTTGTTTGGACTAAGCTTTTCAGGACAAGGACCAAGTCTTCCTGTATTCCCTTACAGACACCAGCAGAGTCCTGAGTATTTTTCAGCCTGAGCACTTTCATAAAATGAACATTAATTAAAACTGATAGCTAAACTTTCCTAATTCTTTCCAATAGTCAGACAATTTGAGGTTTTAATGATCAAACCATTATATTGCTAACTGTTTGAACTGGAAAAAAAATGTCCTATAACTTCTGCTATTGCAGATGACGTTGAATAAGCTGTCATGATTAGCTGCCAAAATTGTAATCAACGAATGTGCAGTGGAATACAGGAAATGGTAGGAAAGTAGGAATGTGTGTGTGAGACAAAGGAAGAACACTCCTGCGAATATAAGATGGAAGCACATAGAAAGAGTAGTTTTGAGGAGATGAATTTGAGATATTGTTTGCAGAAATAAAAACTGACTTTGTACAAGACAAGTGTACAGAAATGTTCACTCTATGTTCTCTTGAGAAAAGTTCTTCGGTAACTAGTCCCATGTTTTGACACACTGGCATTTTATTGCTCTGGATTTTCCCTCTTGGGTACCTGAGAGTCTCAAAGGCTGGTCTTAATTATAATGACTGAGCGAAAGCAGACATTGAGTATCTCATCCTTTTCGCTCTCATTTTTCACCTGATCCCCTGCTCCACTCAGCACCAGGACCATGGTGGTGGTCTTCTTGCTGCTTATCTATGGGAGAATCAATTCTTATTGCTCTTCACTGCCTTTCCCAGATTCAACTTCATGCCAGCCTTAGCTTTCTTAACTCCATTCCTGCACAACCAGACAACAACTCTATAGGTCCTCTAGGTCATCATCCATGCAGGCATCCTCCTGCTTTTTAGCTTGATTTCCTATTTGTTGGTACAGTTCTTTCTTGTACTTGGAGGGGATGACCCGTGAACATCAAAAAGCTTTTCCAAACCTCTCTTCCCTCCAGGGATGTATCTCATTGGATAATTCCAAACAGATCTTTGAAGCGGGTCAAGTCTGCTCTCCTGAAATACAGTGTTGTGTTCTGATTTTTGCATTGCTCCCTTCTCTCTGGACCCTGAACTCCACATTCTCATGGTCACTGCAGCCAAGCCACATCCCCAAACAGTGCTTTCCTTTTCTGTAAGCATGAGATCCAGTAAAGTACCATTCCTTGTTAGTTTCTTGATCACCTACGCCAGAAAGTTCTTAAAAATGCAGTCTAGATTTCACTGCCACTGAACACTAGTTTATCTTTATTTCTATGTCTTTTATATTAGTGCATGCAAACATCTGATAAAATATCTCTTACTAAAATAATGCAGCTGTTGTTTTGTTTGTTTTTTTCTACAATCAGTTTAAATATATTCAGAAAGCTGTTGGTAATCTATTGCATTTATTTCAAAGCTCAACAATACCAACAGGAAAATATTCCAGATTAGAAGGAAAAAGTCAAAACCGTAGTTTCTTCAAGCTATAAATGTTTAATAGAAACAGTGAGTGAAACATTTGAGTCAATGTGATTGATTTCAGCACTTCAGTAGTATCAGGTTTTGGCCTCCTATTTTTAAACCGTACAAAATGTCAGTCCAAGGCTTACGTACCGCGAGGTTGTCAAATATTGTGTTAGTGCTTTTGTTGTTTTCATATATTTGATAAGCATTTATAGTGTACGAACTGATGCGAATGTTGCCTTTCCATCAGCTGAGCTGGAACCAGTACAAATAATCACCAGCAGTGGTTTTCCAGCAAGTCCCCTTGGCTGGAGAAAATGTCTACAGAAGATATAGAGCAAAACAAAAATAAACAAAAGTTATTCTTCCATTGAAGGCTGCCAGAGCAGAGACGCTTCAACTTTAATGTCAGCTTCTCACTTTAAGGTTCCAACTAGACCTTTTTTTTAGGACAACCACATAAAGGGATAATGTAGAACTTTTCTAGCTAAGGGGCTTCTACGAGGCACGTTACTTGCAGGTCCTTGGGCTTTCAACATGCTGTGTGTCTTTTTTCTACTCCTCCTCAATTTATAAGAGGAAACATCATAAGGAAGCTTCAGCTCTCTCAGTCTGTATTTTTTCTGTTCTCCCAACTACATTCAAAGTTGTGTGAGGTCTCTGACATAAATTATACAAGTGTCTTTCATTCTGGTTTTATGCCTACATCTTCTTTATACTTGACCTGTGTTTATGTTTCTTACACAGATCTGGTGATGAATGATATTTGCTTCTCTGAAGACACTTCAGGTGAAGAGCTTTTCTTTCATTTTCAAGCTCTCTTCTAGTATTTTGTTTCTTTTACAGACAAATAAAATCAAAGGTCACCATATTTTACCATCTTTTCCTTGACTAGTAAAACAATTTCAGTGTCTTTTTCTCTTTGAGATAAAAAAGTTGCAAATATATTCTAAATGCTACTATTTTCATTTGTTTTTCAAACTGCAAATTTTGTTTAAAAGTACTTTTCTACTGAGAAAATGAAATGTTGCTTTAAAAAAGAAAATAAATTGGTTTTATTAATGTTCCTATTGAGTTAAGTTTAATATTAGTGAGATTGCAGTGGTATAATTTGTGGTCCTTAATTTTTAACAAGGCCTACTCGTAGAAAAAAAAGTGCAAAATCGAACTCCAGCTTTTGGTTCATATATATTTCTATGGGTTTTTCTCACAGACAAAAATACTCTGTCTGGTTGGAGATGAGAAATTCACACACAGAAATCACATCTCGCTGTTGAAATGCATCTATTCCTATGGGTTGAGGAACAATCCACCAAGGATCAGTATTTTACTTTCTGGTAAAACACAGAAGATAACAATAAATACATTGTGTTTATGGCTAAATATTTTAATAAATTTTAATAAAAAATTAATGAAAAGGTTACTTAGAAATGGTATCTACAAAGTGCAATGTCCTAGACACGGTTTATGAGACACTCCTCAGTGAGCAACAGTTTTGTGTGGTGACTCACTCATCTGATGTAGCTTTTCCTTTACTGGAACTTACAGTCAGTATTTTATCTTTATTACTAGTTATTACAGTATTTTACACATTAGCTGGTATTCAATTTCTTATCAAAGATTTACCTTCTAAAGATGAGAGGTTATTAGTTGAAACAAAATGTACTAGACATAGGAGGATTTCTAACTTAAGTGCTTCTAATGATTTCTCTTTGATTTATATGCTTCTTTACTTCCTTTCATCCTCTCCACCACAAAAACATTTAGCTATAAAGCCATCAGCAGAAAGCCACTGAATAGAAAGGTTAAATTAATAATTGATGCATTAGAAAAATTTTGAAAGAATTATTAACTCCACAGGTTAGATTTGTGATATAAGAAATTGCTGTATATCTCTCGAGAGTTCTGGAAGGAACTCTTAAAATTATCTGTAAATACAAATCACTGTCTCAGTGTCACATCAAAGCTGAAGTAAGCATAGTGTAGGATATAAAAATATATTATTATTTTAATAACAGTGTTATTATACTGGACAACAAATTTTAGAGCTCTTGCATATACATATCTTTCTAAGTAATCTTTAGCAAAAATAGAGACATATTAATTGTGGTCACTAGGTTAAATGTTGATGAACCTTATTTGGGAGAGGGCTCAGTTAGTTTCTGCAAAGATATATCACTATTATCTCTCTTTTTGATCCAGAAAAAGTAGGATAAGGAAGTCCTGGTAGTAAATGATAAGAAGTAAAATATTGGGAAAGAAATTTACTTTAAAGCTTATGATACCAAACAACATTAAACAACAAAACTTGAACTCTAACTCAGCTGAAAATAAATTAGGGGCTCAATTTATAAACATTAAACAAACAAGAGTAAAGATGAAATGGCATGGACACATACTGCTGTTTGAGCAGTTAATATTTATCACATTTTTCCAGATAAATTTATCCTGCGTGTTAATTGTTAGCAATAGTTTCATATGACAAATATTCTACATATATATATATGAAGAGATTTCTCTTTAAAACTGAGGGGAAAATCAGATAAGCACATAAGATTTCGGATAATACCTTGTAACAAAAAAACTAGAGAACATAATGAAATAGCTTTTCATTAATATTGCATCTGTCAAGTGACATTTAAATGACAGGAAGATGTTCTTTATGAAGTTCTTCTACAAACTTTCCTCTTGTCATTAGAAATAGATCATCCTTCAAAATCAATAGTGTAGGTATACATACCCAGTACTTTAACAGCACAGCTATTTAGGTTGAGTCAGAACTATGACTTGAGAATAGCAGTACAGCAGAAAAATGCATGTTCTCTTAAGATCCTTCAGTTCATTAAATGATATTTGTTCATACAGATTTACTGACATATTAAAAATTCAACCAATGATAGCAATTTGACATTTAGAAGTTGGATGTCTATTGCAGTTATTACATACTACTACAGTATCTTCCAGTGTTTTATGAGAGAAGTTAATTATTTCTCATTTTGTCTCTTTTCAATCTGTGAAATTATTATAAAGAACAAAAACAAATTAAGATCTTAATTACACAGAAGAATGTGCAATTGTAAACTGTGTGAAGACATCTGTGAAATGGAGGTAGAATGAATACGATAACAGATATCCCATTTTGTGTTTAAGTGACAAACAGTACAGTATGTTACAGTTCAATTAACAAGACTTTGGGTCTTAAATACTAATTTTTTGCTTTAGAGAAACCTAATAATATCTGAAAAACTTGCTAGTGCACCCATAACACAAGTTTGGTGAAGCATGATTATGGTCCTATTAGCATCTCAATTAACTGTTGGCATCCTAATTCATATCTGCAATCTCATTATAAGAAAAAGTAACTGATATTTTTTCAGGCATGTGAAATAACAGCTAACTTATAACATCTTTTGCTGTTATTGCACATGCAGATTGTCTGTTCAGTGACCCAGACAAAACCACTTGTTTTATGAAATAGAATTCTAAAAGAAGATTATAATGAACAATGAAAACATGACCACTGACAGCCTTGCAAAGTCTCACCTAGTTTCAGTATCTGATAGTTCCAAATTCTTGCATATTAGAGGGGAACACAAGTTTTGTAGAAGCCATTTAGCATCTTTTCCAAATCTTTACATCCAGTTTCTATGGGAGAATCTTGTCATTTTCTACAGCTGGTGCTGCAACTCTGGAGGTAATAATACTAGAAATGTTAATGTTCTCTGTCAAAATGTAATTTCCTGGAAAAACTTAACATTTCTTAGTGGGTGGTCTTTCTTCATTTTCTCCCTAAGGAATAAAATAAACAACATCTATCCCTAATGATGAAGGTCACAAAACCTCCAAGTTCCATACTGCATCTTAAAAAATGAGATGTATTTCAGACTAGATCTTCAGCTCACATGAAATAGTGAATCCACAAATTTCAGGCTGCTATGTTTACTTACTATGTTTACTTGCCTGACTTGAAAAATCAATTGAGTTTAAGCAGATAGAAAAACAAACAAATGTTCTCTTACTTGCAGCATATTTGACAGTCAGCAATGCTGGACCATATCAAGCACATCAACAGCACCTGTAGATGTTAAGTAGTTAAGTGATCTGGACAAGAATCCAACATTATGAGCTCACAGCTTTTGTAAATTTACACTGAACAGACATAATCAGAAATGAAGAATGCTAGCTATTGCAACACAAGGAAAAAACAAGAATATGGTGAACTTAGAAAATTGCTGGTGATACTTGCTGAAAGCAGGGAGTGTATATTTACTTGAGCTCTAGAGTATTTATGTTCCCTCTCTGGCCTGCTAGACAAAACTTCAGAAACCATAGAACATTTTCTTTTTTGATTTATTTATTTTTGGATGGTTACAAGAGTTCTTTGGTGTGTTCTTCCCCAAACGAATTATCTGAAAAAAAAGCATTGAACTTCACTGAAGTACCCAGCAATTTTTCTCTATCTGAAATAATATTGAAGCATTGGATAAAGTATCAACCATAAATAGCATGTATTTAAAAAGTACAAGATCAAAAGAGATTTTCATAAAGGCAAAACCTAACATTTTTGTATATTTAGTTTTATTTTATTGACAAATATTTAACAATATAATGGAATAATGGAGTAATATTTAATATTATAACTTTAAATATTATAATATCTTATTATGATAAAATTTTAAAACATATATTTTAAATTGTTGTACTCCCAAAGTATTTGTCCTCCTATCCCTTATGAGCACTGCTCAGACGTCCCTCACTTTCTTTATTTACATCGTATGTAAAGATTAGGTTACTGGCTCAAAGGTATGGACTCAATTTTGAGAATAAGATGCCTAAAAGTATTTCACTCTGTACATGTAGTATAAACTCATAAATTGCCCCTTCATTATATGCCATTATATTTGTGTAAGCTTACTTATATCGGTGTAAATACATAGTCTTTCAGAAAGAATGGAGTAGATTTGCCACTGGTGCCTTATTTCTTTTCATACATCTGAATAAGACAACTAAATTTAAATTTTGTTTTCCAAATGTTTAATGAGCTAGCATGATGGATCACACCCTGAGGATCAATCAGGCTATTTATATAAGTTGATTAATTTAAAGTGGAAAGTTCTCAGCATGTGCAGGGAACCCTCTCAATATTTAGAGAAAAAAGGGATAAAAATACTTGCTTTGTCATTTCTTTTAATCCATTTTTTCCTATCTTAATTACAAAATGTGAGAGGCTTTTTCTTATGCTACCTTTGTGAAGCACCTAGTGCAATAGAGTCTGACTTCTATTTCAGCTAAACATTTCCATAATGAAAATAATTATTAACATAATATTTAAAAATTAGGTATGTCACTCCACTAATGTACTTCTTATCATGGACTCTTCTGTGACACTGCGTTAGAACGTTTACTCCTTTCTCCTTGTTATCCTTTGTTACCTCTTAGCTCCACATCAGCTTTCTCCATCACTTGTAGCCCTGAAGTGGTTTTCCTTAAGATTTAAATGTCATAGATGAGCAAGTAGCTCTGTAAGGAGTTTGTTCTGCTCTCATGGAAGTGTCTATTTCACACTCTTGTGTGAAAATTAGAGCTGGCTTTAACCCATGTATTCCTTCCTGACAACTGGGGATGCCCAGTGTAATGATAGTGAGCATATTATAGAGATCGGTAATAGAGACTGCTTGTACTGTGATTGAACTGTGTACTGCAGTTGCTATATTTTGCTAAGTGTAACTTACATTTCCATTGTGTTTTCAATATATTTTGTATCATTCTGCTAAGTCAGGAATCCCATGTAACATCAAATATCTTCAGATAAGTAAATTTTATTAAAAAATATATCCTTCACACATGGAATATCTAAACCTAGTCAGAGGGTATTGTACTCTGACGACCACATACTCACGAACAGCAAGATGTATGTGTCATGTTAGTTTAGCCAGTCATCAGATAGCAAAATGCTTGTGTACAACTAGTCTGTCCAGGATTCCTTGAAATAATGCTGAGGACAAGGGACATCACCTATTGATTCCTACTCTTATTTCAAGGTTCCTTCTCCATCTGCTTACCATGGGTTTAGATGTGCCTTCTTGTACACTATAGGAGCTGGCAGCGATCAGTCTCTTGTCACATATCTGTGAATTACCAAGAATTCTCTCTCAACCTGAGTGCCCGGAGACGCAGCACAGAGGTATGTGCTAAGACACCGACGACCAGTTCTCATGGCCTTTCTATTGTTTGTTTTCCCTTTCAGGTGCTTCCAGATCAATGCATTTACAGTTATTCCTCATTCATATCAATCTTAGTATTTCTATTAAGGATCTCTATATAGCCAACGGTTTTCTCATAGTTGTATAGATGATGACTTTCAGATTTCCTTGTTTTCCAGTGCATGGTGTAGACAGCATGGTGATATATTTGACTGTCATTTTGTGTGTTTTTTAGTGGCCTTCTTTTTCTCTATGGGATGCTGAAATAGCTCCTCTGGTTCTTCGAGTTGAATTGTATCATGCATAATAAACTAAAGGAGTCTATGAGGAAAATACCATGGATATCCTCACAGTAATTTACTATCAAAGCTAATTCAGTGTTGCAATTTGGGTTTGGATTGTTTGGGATTTTTACACTGTAATTTCAGCCAGAATTTCTTTGTTTTTGTCTCTGTTTAAGGATCAGAAAGAAAGAGCAGGATTTTCTCTATTGTCCCCTACCC
>NW_010197455.1:0-511 GCF_000695765.1 Mesitornis unicolor | reverse complement strand
ACACTTCCCCCCAGCTTGGTGTCATCTGCTTTTTCTTAATGCATTTATCTGTTGCAAACTGGCTTCTCAAGGGTAGTGTCATGGGCTGTGCTATTTCGACTGCTTCAGTGGTTGGTGTTAATACCAGAAATGCCCAAACTGTGGGGCCTGTGTCATGCAGCCCTCCCCAGCTTTCCTCTGTGATGCCTTTTGAGTGCAGTAAACTCATAGATTGGGGTTTTTTTCCCCCTTATTTTTCTGATTTGACTTCATTTTTCATTTGTCTTATGCTTTTTCTGGTTTGGTTTGGTTTGGTTTGAAACCTGGTGTGTTGGCTCTTCTATCACAAGCTTTCTTTTCACTGGTGGGTATGATTTAGGAAATAAATCATTCATTTAAAACCTGGCTCTGCCTTGACAGCAGTAGGCAAATATTATACACATTGCAAGACCCTGCATCCCACAGCCCCATCCTCCGCCGCCTCACACTTCCCTTCCCCAGTTCATACTCTTTAAATTTGATTAGAGTAAAA
>NW_010197454.1:0-16862 GCF_000695765.1 Mesitornis unicolor | reverse complement strand
CCTAAGACACCTCCTTATACCACTGTAGTTGTAAAGCTCATCTTCCCTAATTTATTGTCCATTTTAATTTCCAACATTGTAAATTTTGAGTGCAGAACAGTCGTAGAATTAATGTTAACTTCTGTGACAATTTATTTGCCTGCTTATCTAGGAACTAAAGAACTTATTCTGAACATTTCCTCTCTCCTGTGAAAAGTGTAAATACATATAAAAGGTCATATCAATGACACTCAAAACACATCCTGAAGGCACTGGTAGAACAGCACCTTTATCCTCTCAATTAGTCTAACACTTTGCAGATTTTGTTCAAAGTATACTTGTGCTAAGTCTTATTATAGGCTTTCAAAGAGTTTCATGGGATTGTCAGAGAGAGTAAGGCAATCAGTATTGAAGCAGCTAATAAAGCTGTATATTTCCTTCAGCTAATAAAGTAAGTTTAGGGAGTTCCTTACAGTAAGCTGATATAAAACAGAATTATCCACGTAAGTGCTTAATGTGGAGTTGATCATAAATGAATTTCATAATTCTCTGTCAGTGTGAGCAGCAAACCTGAGATTTTAATATGTATTTCCAGGTGGATGTGTAATTGAGACTAAGTATTGGTTGATGTATAATTGATTACAGATTGATGACTTATAATGTCATTGTTACTGGAAACAATTCACTTTTTATTTTTTTTATACATGCCAATTTCAGCTTAGTGTTTTAGTGTGTCCGACCTAAAAGTATTAAAATTACAAGTGTACTTAATTCAAGGGTTTGTTTTCGGTTTTGTTTTGTTTTGTTTTTGGTTTGGTTTGGTTTGGTTTTTTGTTTGTTTTTTTGTTTGTTTGTACTGGTGGTTTTTTATTTTTTGTTTTGTTTTGGTTTGTTTTTTTTTACAATTATAGAAACTGGTTTTTAAAGGGAGGGACTTAAGAACTGGCCATTATTCCCATTATCGTTCTTAACAATGAAAGCAGTAGTAGGATTTTAGGAAAATATTCTTCCACGGATGCATCACTGAGACATTTGAAAATATTAATGGTAATACTGTAGAGAGCACTTTCCACAAAATGAGGTTTTGATCCAAACACCCAGTTGGTATGAATCAGCACAGTTCATTGAAGAGGACAGCACAGCTCCAGTGTCTTTGAAGTTTTCCCTTTACTTAATTAGAGTTATGGATTAGACTGTCTTTCTGAATGGAAAGTCAAGTGAGATACTTATTGCAGGACTGAAATACTTTTTAACAGTGTGTAGTACAGTTAGCACATCTGTCTGTAGGAAATGAAAGGAAATGAAAGAAGCAGCGGTTACATGAAACTACCTGTGACCAACTCTCTTTTCTCCTAGTGAATCAGTTTACACATTCTTTTTCAGAACCTACTGTGCTCATAGCTCACACCTATCCCTGGTGCCAAGAATGCTTGAACCTGACCGTGATTTCTCCAGACAAATAACAGAGATATTAGATACTTCTGGAAAGTTATTATGGCCCTGTCTAGACAAGTGCTTACCTATGAAGTTATAAGCTGCCATTTTAAAGTAAAAAAAAGATTCCTTATCTTTTTAAGGTTAAGCAGGTGGTGATAGGTTTTTAAGGTTAAGCAGGTGCCTGTGATAACTAGAGCATTATGATTTCTTGCTTTCAGCACTTAAACTGCCTTTCCAGATTAAGGCAGCTTTGCAGAATTTCCTTTGAACATATTCAAGATTAGAAGGATGTATTCCTGAAATCAAGACCTGATTTCTCCACCTCCATAAACAGATCATTTTAGACAAAGCAAAATAGTTTTAAAATTTTCCATTGGCCTTATATTTGGAGATTAGTGCTACTATCTTATTAATGGAGAACAGAAAGAAGATCCGAGCAAAAGTGAGATGTAATAGTAGAGCCTATAGTAGTGTTCTCTGTCTCTATCTCTTTAATTCAGAAAGGTATAAAAGTGTATGAGGTTATGCTTTGCTCAGCAAATGGTTTTGTTTTGAATTTAGTTTGTTATGAACATGAGAGTGTCACAAGGAAAAATTAGGTTTTAGATGATTAGCTGTTCATATCTGGTTGTCAATGGAACGTCCTTGTACTTCTGCACCTAGATGGCCTGTCTAGTCAATGGGAAGACATAAATACATTCACAAGGATATTTTTCTCACTTATTCTAACACAGAGGTAAAAAAATAGGAGTTTAACTATGATCTACGATTTCCCTTCTTTCCTCTCCATTAACTGTAGAGCAGATATCTGAAGTAAGCTGAGAGAAATCAGTGAAAAATGGTGCCTCTGTGGCCAGCTAAATGTTTGTTGCACATGTGTTTGGTGCATCAGGAGTTTTGTGTTTTGCGTCCATAGCTAAATATTTGTATCCATAGTTCTTTATAATAACTGAATATGAAGATGGTTTGCTTTTGTTCAGATGATAAAATAAAAGTTAATATGATAATTTGTTAATTAAACCTTAAAAATACCATCTTTTCTCTTGATGTTATGTGAGTTTGAAATTATACCAAGATTTAGGTTTTTTTAAAACTTAGCTTTCACTTTAAAAATAACTATATATATCTATCATTAATCAGTAATAAATAATTCCAAAGCATAAATCTTACAGAAAAACCCGTGCAATCATGTGGCTGAGTTAAAAACTTCTGAATCAGTATCTTAATAGAAATTCTGTTTCTATTTAAACTCCATAAAGAATGAAGTTGCTTCTGTAGCTATTTAAATCATATAACTATTCAAGTTAAAGGAATGAAAAATATCCAGTTGTAAAACCTTTTTCACAAAGGAACAGTAAAGGTAGTGACTGAAATACAGTGTTGCAGAAAGTCCCTGTAATGAATACAAATCTCAGCTTCTCTCTGTTGGGCATACACACACACTTACATACACAGTCCTCAGCATTAGTTACTGCACTTACATGCTGTAGAACTTTAAGCCTCTCTAAAGCTATTGATCTGCAGACTTTCTGAAATTAAACTGCCAGGTATCACTGTGTTCTTGATATGTTATTGATTTTCTTTGCAATGTTTTGGGAAAAAAAAGTGACAGAGCTGTAGGACAAATGGAAGTTCTCAGTTTTATTTAGTGGACAACTTGATTATGCAGCAGCTGACCATAACATTTTTGCTTCTTTCCCCAGCTTTCCTTTGAGAATTGCTGCTAAAATGATTTTAGGGGTTTTTTAGGGGGTTAAAGTGTCCTTCTGAATCATCAAATCTTTATTGATCTGTTTCAAAAAGGTTCTTAGCCCCTCAGGAACCAGAATGCTCACCTGCTGCTTTAAGGCAGTTTTGACTTTGCTTTACATCCTTCAAAGACTGGTGTGTAAAGAACACCCAACACACCACAGGCCTGCCTCTGGTTTATAGGCATTGTTCAATTTACAGCCCTAATACTGAATTAAGTCTCACTCATGTGCATTTCCCAGGGTCACCTTTATAAAAAAATATATTTTTTTCACAACTGGCTTACTGATGCAGTCTCACCGATCCAGAATGGATTGCATATTTTTGTTAGTGGCAGCAGAATCATTCTTTCAAAAATATTACCTGTTTCAGCCAAGAAACTGTAGTTTTACAATTTTTACTCCATCAAATCTCTTTTTTGGAATCTCCAATTCCTGACAACACTTTATCTTCATTAACAGGAATGAAAAGAGATCAGCTAGACATTTACTCCTGTGTTCTCTGCTGAAGCATGCTACGTGTGTATGAACACATACGTTTTGCTGTTCTCTGGTGTCTAAAGGCTTCACTTAGCTTGAAGGGTAAGCACCCTGCTATGAACTGCTTATAGATCAAAGCAAGGTCTATTTTTCTACTCATTTAGAATTTAATTAGGGAAAACAAAATCAGAAGGTGAAATTAAGAATAACAGAGAATGTGGAGTGAGAACAGGAGATTCTTTCTTACAGTTGTGTAGATGAAACTTTTTTTTGCAGTTATTCCAAACAATTTACTTTTTACCTTATAAATTCTAACCAAGAAGCTACCTACTCCTTCCAATTTTCACAGCTTTAGCACATATTATGTGCAACTATTATGCACATCTATGCCTCTGTACAGGTTTTGGATGGGACAGAGTTAATTTTCTTCAGAGCGGCTTGTATCGTGCTGTTTTGGATTTGTGATTAAAATGGTGTTGATAATACATGGATGTTTTAGTTATCATCAAGTAGTCCTTATGCAGCATCAGGGCATTTTCTGCTTCTCATACCATTTCACCAGTGAGCAAGCTGGAGATGTGCAAGAAGACGGGAGGGACACAGCTGAGGCAGCTGACCTCCAATCACCAAAGGGATATCCCATACCATCTTGCTCAGCATATAAAGCTGGGAGAAGAACAAGGAAGGGAGACATTCAGAGTTATAGTGTTTTGTCTTCCTAAGTAACTGTTATGCTTGATGAAGCCCTGCTTTCCTGGAGATACATGAATACCTGCCTACCGACAAGACATAGTGAATGAATTAGTTCTGTTTTTCCTGCATGCTTGGCTTTTGTTTTACCTATTAAACTGTCTTTATCTCAACTCATGAGTTTTTGTACTTTTACACTACCAGTTCTCTCATCATCCCACTGTGAGGGGAGTGAGCGAGTGACTGTGAGTGAGTCTGAGCTGTCTGCCAAGGTTAAACCAGTACAACTTCTTAAACTGTCTATAAATTACTTTTCTTGTTGACTTGCTTGCAGCTATTAGTATAGTTAAAGATTTTTGCTGCTTCCCCTCCCCCCTCCAGCACACACTTTATAGTTTTATGTCCTTTACTATTTACTCTATGAATTTCTTTCTTCCAGGTTAAATATTACCAGTCATAGCTATTCTTCTGCTAAGAATATGTCTTTCTTCTTGGTCTATTATACTGCTTGGGGTTATCTAAGGTAGCATTCATTCTGTTCACCTTCATCCTTTTAAAATTCTGTTGTCAACAAGAAAGAAAAAGATTCCACCTAGGAATAATAAACCTTATGCTGTCGTAGGTTCTATACATGGGGGTAAATCACCTTCTGAAAATACCTTTCTCACCATTATTAGGAAATCCCAGAATGATTAACTGCTTAACTTTACATAGACAAAATAGCTAACCTTTTTGTGGCAAGGTAAGACAGGTAGGATGGTGGCCACTGCCACTGTCTAAAGGAGGCTGGTTTTGCCTCCTTCTAAGCAATCACTTTTTTTTATATTTTTTTCAAAGTTTCCCTCTAAAGTTGTGTTTTTGATTTGGTTTGCAATGTGTCACAGAAGGATACTGAGTGTAAGTACATTGCAAATGTTGTCTTATTTACTAATTTCTGTTGAATTTAGTACAATTTACCTCACCTAATTGTTACCATCTAAAGTTTAAGAATTAGGAACAAAAGGAAGTCTCTTCAATCCTGCTCCAGCTCTCTGCAGTCCTCTGTACCATAAATCACTTATGGCTCTCACATTACTATACAGAAGCTAGAGGTTGAAATTAGATTATTAAGGCAATCATTATATACTATGCCTGTATTTTAGAAACAGTAGAGATAAATATCAACAAGTCCTTTCTAGAAATTAGTAACAGTTCCTTGAAGAGGAGCAGCTGGCTGAGCTTGGGTCTAGCAGTTAATGATACCTCCCTCTATGCTTTTCCTTGAGTGTAAAATTGCTTAGCAGCTTTAAAGTCTTTGGATGGTGTTGCACTATACAGCATACTAAAATGTATATCAGTAGGAAAAGACTATTTCAATTTATTTGTGAGTACTATAGAAATCCTAGGCTCATAAGACATAAACTCAAATTTATCTAGCACCTCCAGACTAAGTTTGTAAGAGTATTCTGTCAGTGCCACCATCATTCATCTGTGCTATGCATGCATTTTATTTCAAAATCTTTTTAATAAAAATTCTGGCCCCAAATACTATGATTCTTTCTTAGGTAAGAAAGCATAAAAAATAATTATTACTCAATACTGAGTGAGCTTCCAGGAGAACCCTGTTCTATGAAATAACTTATGCTGCCATTGTGATCATCCAGAAAGTCTGCCACCAACTGTAGTTATTTGGTGAAACTGTAAGAAAATATAGACATAGCTACTAAAAATTAATCAAAAGGAAACATAACATTAAATTAAAACTTTCACTACAGAATTGCAGAATCACAATATATTAGGGGTTGGACGGGATCTCTGGAGATCATCTACAGCACTGCTCCCTGCCAAAGCTCGTTCACCTACAGCAGGCTGCACAGGATCATGTCCAGGCAGGTCCTGAATATCTCCAGAAGAGACTCCACAACCCCTCTGGGAAGCCTGTTCCGGCGCTCTGCTAACTTCACAATAAAGAAGTTTTTCCTTAAGTTTAAGTTGAACCTCCCATGTACTAGTTTATGACCACTGCCCCTTGTCCTGTTGCTGGGCACAACCAAGAAACATCCAGTCCCATCCTCCTGACACTCACCCTTTAGATATTTATAAGCATTAATAAGATCCCCAATATTAACCATCTCTCTTGAACCCCCTTACATTCTAGAGTCTTAACCCATGAGGTTCCTCTAAATAGGTCTTTGAAGAGGCCAAAGTTAGCTCTCCTGAAGTCCAGGGACTTAATCTTACTTATTGCCCTAATTCTTCCACACAGGAACCTGAACTCCACCAGCTTTCATATCTGCAACCAGTCCCTCCTTGTTTCTTATTATTAGGTCCAGCAACACACCTCTCCTCATTGGCTGCTCCACCACCTGTGTCAAAAAGTTATGATGAATGCACTGCAGGAACCTCCTGGACTGTGCATGCCTGGCTGCATTGACTTTCCAGCAAATATCAGGGTGGTTGAAGTCCCCCATGAAAACAAGGTCCTGTGATTGCGAGGCTACTTTCAGCTGTCTGTAGAATTCGACTTCCTATTCCTGATCAAGTGGCCTGTTGTAAACACCCACAACAGTGACTCCCATATTAGCTTGCCTCTTAGCTCTTACCTATAAGCTTTTGTTCTTCATCCATTCCTAGGCACAGCTCAATACATTCCCGTTACTCTCTCACAAGAAGAGCAACTTCATCACCTTACCTTGCTGGCCTGTCTCTCCTAAAAAGTGCATAGCCATCTGTGACAGTATTCCAGTCATGTGAGCTAACCCACTGTGTCTCTGTAATTGCAATGGGATCATAGCCCTGTGACCGCACAAAAATCTCTAGCTCTTGCTGTTTATTCCTCATGCTGCTATGACTTAAAAGTTTAGCAGATATATTGATAGTAATATCTTTTGAAAAGGGATATAAATTTTTAGTTTTCTTTCTGCAAGTGACTCTCTTTATGGCACTTTATTGTCATAACTAATGCTTCAAAAGCTTTTCCATGAATTATCACCATGTAAACAATTTTGTCACAATTTGGGAAGTTGCATGCATATTCTTTGGTTAAAAAAACTCTGACATAGTTGAATAAATTACTGTACCTAGATGGGAAAAAAATAAAACCCACATGGTTGATACCTTAAATTCTTTCTTCAAAAGACTGCATTATTTTGAGAACAAATAACAGCTGTTTCTGTTTTATAAGCATTCATTTGGCATCACTGCCCACAGAAGTGCTTTTATTTTGCAGACCAATTTTGAGCTTTGTCAAAAGTGCAATTTCTTTTTGATTGTTAGATAAGTCATCGCTTCTTGATACAATCATGGAGCACTGTACTTTCAAAATCCAGCAATATCCTCTGATCTAGGCATCAGAGGCAGAGATAGGTCTACATCTGTAGTAAAATCTTGGATATTTAAGATTCTGGCAGTGGTGAAAATTACATCTTTTTCAGTATTTGCTATCTGTCAGTATGTCGCAGAGGTTCACACTTTCTAAGGGCTTACAGTGAGAGAACTAGCTGATGAAAAGTTTTGTGAATGGGAATAGTTGCCTTAAGTCTGTCTAAACTAAGAGTATTATATCTGAACTTCTCCACATACAGTTCCTCACATAAAGACCTAGGAATTCTTAAAGTGATAGAAGAGTTGTTTGGAAGGAGAGGTTTTAAATTTCCTGAAGAAAAACTTAATCTCTGCTTTGGTGACAGTCACAGCACACATGTGAACACATATGAAAATCATAGTATACCAAAAGCAGGTAAAAAATGTGAATAAGCATAGTATAATTCTGGAAGAGAATTTGAAATAATATATGTGGTGCAACTTTTCTATTTTATTTCTTAATTTTAATTAGTTTAATGTGACTGATCAATCTGTCCTACTAGCATAAAGTTTTCCTCATTGTAAACAGTGATTTCTGAGGACAAAACAACAATACTAAGTAGCTATCTAGTGAAATCACCTAGCAAATCAGACTGAGGAAAAACTTAGTCAAAATGATATCTCTAAATAGGATATGTGAAGTTTCTGAATGTACTTACAAAGTTGAACTCTGAGTTGGATTTGTTTGGATTTAAAGAGCTGGTTGTTCACATATTATTATGCTCTGTATATAGAAGTAACACCTTTCTGCCTTTCTTACAAGCAAAACACGTAATAGATTATCTTGGGCTACTCTCCTTCCTGCTTCCCACTGTACACAATAGAGTTGTATGAACTAATGTCAGATAAACTATTTTCACACATAAATTTAGATGTGTCTGAGCACCTTGTAGAACTAGAACCAGTTTTAGAATTTTAGGGATCATTAAAATTATTTAATCATATATACCCATTTAAACCAATTACTCTTTGAATATTTTAATTCCTTTCTGTGATGGATGTCTCAGTTATTTATGTATTAAACATATGTCTTCTGATCCAGATGAGTTAGTGTTGAAATTGGTTAAGTACAAATTTTGCTTAACTGTGTCATGTTTATCTTTGGTATGTAAAGTTAATTTGTAACAGCAAAAACACATGCTCTTCCAACTCTTAATTGCTGGGCATGCTATGCAAGATATCAGCCATTCAATCTCTCTTCCAAACTCATACTCTCTTGCTACAGGTTAATTAATCCTTATCACATGCTTTTTTAAAGGTCAATTTTTGAAATCAGATAAGTAAAAAAGCCAGTGAAATTTATTTTTTTTCCTTTTAACATTAGCAGAAAGAACATTTACTGTTTTAGAATTGCAGATACATTTAACTAATTTCTACATGATTGTATCAAAGGCATCCATTCTCTGATTACTAAGTCTTCAAAGAGAAATACTATAGAGGAAAAAAAGGTGTCTTTCAACCATCATTGAGTTGCTCATGCTAATAGAAGTTGGAAGTATAATATGAGGGCAAAACGTACAAGTGCAACACATTGAAACATAGAAGTAATATACGATTCCTTTACCCTTCAGTATCTGGATGACAAGAATCTAAGACCAATACCGACCACCCAATATCCTAATATCCCACCTTTACTTTTTATTCTTTTGCTTTCTGATGCTTGAACTATTTCTAAAAGAGCAGTATAATTTGTTCTGACATATGATGCTTGGTATATGTTACTAATTCAAGGGTTTCGGAAGGACTGAAGTGTTTCCTTCAAAAACAAGATCGAAATGTGGATAAGTGCAGGAAAGAGAGATGGGCCATGAGAGGAGATAATACCAATATTCATTCTGGTGGCCAAGTTGTTAATAAAGTCAACATTGTGAAGCAGTTAAATTTAGAGTGTATGCAATGAAGGTATATTATACACAGAAAAAGAAATGTAGATACTGTTTATAAGTCTTACAAGAGGATATACTAAAAAAAAAAATCTAACATTTAAACTTAAAACTTAAATTTAAACCAAACCCAAAACAGTTTGCCTTGTAAATTTTCTCCCTCCTCTCTAATAATCAGACTCTATCAGTAAACAGAACACTGTAAGGGAGCATTGGTTTGTAAGTAAAGAACAACTTGAAATTTTGGAGGTCTTGTAATCAGCAGAACTGTATTTACCGTAGGGGAACTATAACAACATGTCAAATAAAATGGAGCAGTGCAGTGTTTCTGATATAAAAGAGGGGTTGATGCCAAGGTTTCTATGATTACAAGACAAAACTGTTTCTAAAACAAGCTCGTTGACATTGAAGTTATATTTAAAAAGCTACTTATACAGATTTTTTTTAAAGAGTGCTATCATATATAAAAGTGCACAAGATCTTATATAATGACACTGCCTCTAAAATAGTATTCAAGTCAATTTAGCTCAATACTCAGATTTACTGAATTGATATAGCAAATCAACAGGGACCACAGATAAGGTGAACTGAATAATACAGTGAAACATTTAGTTGCTGTATAAATGTGTCGTTTCAATATTTTTGCCTTTGTAGATACTTGGTAGGAATGTCAGGGCAGTTTATTGATACACAATGAAAAATATATTTCATATTTCTGCAGTGGGAAAAAGAAAACAGTCCACACACCTCTCAGTATCCCCCAGGTTCCTCTATCAATAATTTGTTTCTTTCATATATGAGAACTGATCAAACTCACCTTAATTACAAGAGTGAAAACTCCCTTTACCAGAGTTTACTCTCAATGGACTCTACAATGTATAATGTAATTGGAAAAAATAGTGTTAGAGAAATACATAATTTTCTTTAGGAACAGCAGTCAGAATTGTGTTTTAATTAGTTGCAGGTCTACTCCTTTCCTTATATACTTGAAACAGAAAATAATGCTTTCTGTTGTGGAAGGCTAGCACAAATGTAGCTGACCTAAATATAATTAATGAGTGCTGGAGTGAAGAAGGCATTAAAGATGAAGCTTGTTGATGACAGAAAACATTTGTTGCAGGTTAATAATCTTCCATTGATTGGGTTATTGATGCTATTCCCAAGACGTCGACGTGGCAATTTACAGGAAGAGTAGTACTTCTTTGTTTCCACTCTTAAATAGTTGCACGTCATGACATAACAAAAGAAGAGGTTGATATGCCACCTAGGTAATTTAGTTGCAGCTCCATTCCTATGAATCACAGCCAAGCAATTAATCTTTTACCTAGGAGACATTACTAGCGATATTAATAAAACATGGGAACAATAATAATTTTTATATAAGGAAAAGAAAGTACCTGTTTTAGGGGGGATTAATACTTTGGCAGAAATACAGAGAAATGGAATTTTGATATCAGTGTATCAAATGTCTCATTAATGAATATTGCTACCATACAACAGATGCACAGATGCAGGAACTGAACCTTAATGAACATTACTAGATTTATAAATGTTGCTACAATGAGATTTGTAGAAAGTTTGCTACTTTGTATGCGGCGTGTACCACATTCAGTCTAATTGGTTTTTCATGGATTTAGAGACACATTCTACAGATAGGAGTGCATCTGTCTTCCCAAAGACACACATTATTCTGATTAAATATTTGAAATTAAGATGGAGTGATTTCATGTGTTAGTTTTGATTATGCTGGTTGGTTCAATGAGAAAAATTGCGATCTCTTATAAGTGTTTAAAAAATCTGAAGCGGCATGACTTTGTGATTAAAATTGTTTAATTAGCATTTCCTGAAATACTAAGAATTAACCAAATAACAAAACTACACTGACAATTATCTGCAGGTTTGTCATGGTTTAACCTGAGTGTAAACTGAAAAAAATGTGGGTTTTTACATTTGTGCTTTTTTTTTGCTTTTTTTCTTTGCATGCCTGTACCTGTAGGAGACCAAAGTAGTTAATTGACTCTACAAGTTAGATAAATTGTCTTGTTAGTTTGCAGTGTGTGCTGATTCCTAAAATGTGGCCCTATATTCTTTACAACCTCTCTGTCTAAGGGTTTTTGTTTAAACAATATTTTATGAGTGTCTACTATAGGATCTATTACATAAAGCAAACAAAACAAAAAAACAAAGCAGAACAAACTTAGATTCTACTTTCACAAATGGAATCACAGAATAGTTTGGGTTGGAAAGAACCTTTAAAGGCCATCTAGTCCAAGCCCCTCTGCAATGAGCAGGGAAGTCTTCATCTGGAAGAGATTTCTCACACCCCTGTCCAACCTGACCCTGAACATTTCCAGGAATGGGGCATCTACATCTCTGGGCAACCTGTTCCAGTGTTACACCACCTATATAATAAAAAAATATCTTCCTTATATCTAGTCTGAATCTACAACCTTTTAGGTTTAAACCACTACCCCTTGTCATACCACTACACTCACTGATAAAAAGAGTTCCTCCCCAGCTTTCCTGGAGGCCCTCTTTTAGTACTGGAAGGCTGCTGTAATGTCTCCCTGCAGCCTTCTCATCTCCAGGCTGAACAACTCCAACTATCTCAGCCTGTTCTCATAGAAGAGGTCCTTCAGCCCTCATCATTTCTGTGGCTGTCCTCTGGACCCACTCCAACAGGTCCATGTCATTCCTGTGCTGAGGACTCCAGAGCTGTACACAGTACTCCAAGTGGGGTCTCACCAGAACAGAGTAGAAGGGCAGAATCACCTCCCTCGCTCTGCTGGCAACATAGGGTTAGAAAAAATATATGTTATTATCTCTATTAGAAATATCAATACCAAAAAGAGATTACTGACCTTTCCATTGAGCAGTTCAAGAGTCCCCATACTTGAAAGTAGCGATCTGGCATTTTCTAAGTGTTATTTTTATACTAGGAACATGTTTTACTGCCCTTACCAAAACCCACAAAATATTGGTCAAATGAGACGATGCTGAAAAATGAGTTTACTAGTGTTTGCTGGAGGCTTGTTAGACTTTCGCATCAAAAATGTCTAAAGACTGCAGCAAAGTGAGCTGGATTTTGTCTGAATGTTCCTAGGTACTTGTAGGTACATAGCATGGAAACATCAGAGACAGGAGAAGGAAATTGTATTACCTACCTGCAGAGTCCAGGAAGCATAAGCTGGTTTGAATACAGAGAAGAGAGGAGCCAGAGTTGGAATAAGGTGTTTACAAATCCTCAATGAGGATCTGGCATCAGGGATCAAGTATAGGAAGACAGAGGAGAACGTGTAGAATTAAGACATTAACAGAAACATTGGATAAGGAAATAACAACTGAGAAATGAATGTTGAAAAAAGGAAATATATGGTACTAGGCACCAGATTGGTGATAGGAATGCAAGTAGATTTACGAGAAGCCAAAATAAAGTCCTTTTCAACCATGTCCTTCAGACAGTCCAGCAACATTAGGCAAATATCATATTAGGTGAAGACCTCTGTTTCTGTATTCTGACTGGTGCTTTCTAAATTTTTATCAGATAAAATGGTCTACTCCTCTGTTGGCAGCTAATTGCAGTTAAAAGCAGATCTTTTTTCTTTTTTTATCAGTGAATATCCCTTCATGTTATTTTGAATAATGTTCTTATGTTTGTTAGGTTTTTTATTATTTTTTTTACCATTATGAAAAATATTACTATTGAAATGAGTCAAGTCATACCATTCATAAAATATTCAAGTTCTGTTGTTTAGAGAGAGAAAGCTGAATCACATTTGAACTGTCCTTTTTACATTATACACACTAATTTTAAAATTAAGTGATTATTAAGTTTCTTTTACAAATAAAGGGATAATGGCAGCTTACATGTTCTTAGTTGATCAGGTGTCATAATTAAAACCCTGTAATTTCATGGAGGTGTGAGGGAGGAGTAAGAATTCAAATGTTGGCCCTATCTAGAGCTCTGACAATAATAATAAAAAAAACAATTGTAGTCAAGACTTTTTCTTTTCAATTCTATCTGTGAACCAAAATATCATCAGATAGTGAAATAGTAATTCAGAGCAGAAAAGCTCACAAAACCCATTAACTTCTTAGACCATGTCTGTAAATTTTCAGGATTTATGCCACCAGACAGCTCTGCAGTGAGGACCACTGCAGAGACATAGCAGTTTCATCTGATAGTTCAGCTAGTCCTCATGTGCTGAGATTCCTGGTAAAAATGAGCTGTGCAGGTGTTCAGAGATCTGGCTTCACAGTCTGATGGTGTGATAGACTATTGATCACATCTAAGTTGAATTGAACTTCCAGGTGGACGACAGGCAGCTGGTGATCAGAAGGTCTGGCTCTGAGGCGTGACTGTCAAAGGGAAAGCTCAAGAACAAGGAACCACAAATGTGAGGTTTTCATTATGTTTTACTGGATATTTGAGGGAACCAGATTTGGCTTATGATTCAACACTTCTGCCTCTCAGTCCTCAGTGACACAATTGCATCTTCTATTTGTCTTGATGAACTATCAAGGTTTTGTTTGTGGTTGTTCTTTTTTCTTGTGATTTGTTTTTTCAACTCAGGATCAAGTAGAATGGGCTCAGTTAAGATCAAGTAGATGGGCTCATTTATAGCCACTTGTGGTAACTACTTAGTCAAACATAAAAATATTCTCTTCATTTACATTTTACAGAACAATACATACAAAAGGACAATTAATCTATACTGGACATCTCTGTCATCATAACCTTTCCCACTATCATGTCGCTCCACTGATGCCTGAAAATAAGAGAAAGGACCTAAAACCTTGGCTTTATCAAGTTACAGAGAATGCAGTCATAGCAATTCTAATGAAAATGGTCTTAAAGTATGGCTTTGCACATTCCTGTTCATAGCTATCCCACTGGAATACTTGGAGGTCAGTTCTAATTTGTGTCAAGCTGCTGTGGTCACAGAGAGCTGAAAACAAAGCCCTATACTCATTGCTAACAGAAAAAGACTTTACTCCTATGGGGAAACAAAAAAACCCCAAACAAACAAACAAACAAACAAAAGACATGACTGTTTTTGTGGGAGGTCTATGCACTGGATATTTATCCTTGATCTGGGATGATCTTCCTCATCTTCCCAATGTCCAAATAAATATAAGATATGATTGTAGGTCTTCAAGATATGCTTCTATCAAAACTGGCTTCTGGAGACCTCTCTCAAACTGAGTAGATAATATAATTATTTGAAAATTGTTTTCTATAAGCCTAGCCACAGAAGACATAATATCCTGCCCCTACGTACTAAATTGGACTCCTAATTGTGTCAGAACAGAGAAAAAATGCTACCAGTACCTCACAGAGAAACCAGCTGATATAAAACTTTGTGTAAGGTAAGAGATTTTTTTTTTTAGATAAAGTTTTCTTTTACAAAATTTAACAGTAGTTCAAATTTGAGGATCAGTGGACGAGTGTATTAGTCATGTAGAGGGGATTATGCCTACCCTGCCTTTAGTGTGTAGTTTGTCTGCATTCTGCATTAGATTTAATGTTCAAAACTACCTGATCCTTATCTTTGTTATCAGCCTGTGTACAGTAGTTGTAAAACTGTTCATCATTTTTCAGTATAATTCTTTACTGATTAAAATCACATTGGGAAATTAAAGCCTTTCCTCAATGCTGGACAAAAGTATCTTCAGTTCCTGAAAAGTCCTTTCAGTATGTCAGGAGGTTTTAAAAAAATAATATTTTATTGAGAAATGGCATGTACTATGGAACCGGAAACTTTATCTTCCTGTCAGAGCTGATGCAGTAAAGTCAACTGAACAAGATAATAGCATATTTTTTGTAAAGGTGGAAGGTGAGTCAGTGCACAGAGGAAGAAAGATGAAAGAAGCTTTCAATCTCAAATAATTTGGAACAAGCAATGACATGTTAACCAGTCTTAGCTGGCTAACATGATGAGTGCCAGGTTTAAAAATATTGGATAGGTAGGTAAAGTTAAATAAATTCAAACTGAAACACAGAAAAATTCCCCAAAAGACATTTAAATTAGGCTTCTTTGGGAACATAAAGAATATTTTCAATTTGAGAACAGTGCTTGATTTTTATTAAAATATATTATCCATGGAATACACTTAAAAAAAAAGAATTAATACATGTGATTTTTATTTTTTTTTAAATAGTAAATGGAAAAAAAGCATTAAATACTTTTGGGAGAGATTTAAAATATCCTAAATAATTAAAGCTCTCACTACAGGTGTACTAAATGTAGTATAATTTTGGAAGTAAAGATTTGTCTTGGAAAGCTAATTTGCACGTTTCGTAAGCTTTCTGAAAAGAGATTTCCTTAATGTTACCTGACTATTGTGTATAAAATGTAGGAAAAATTGCTGTGGTTAAAGTGGAACAGTATAGGAAATTGTATGATCTTGTTGCACTCTGCTGTGAATTTCTTTAAGCAAAAATATACTTACTCATTTTCTCCAGTGATCTCATTACTCAAGACTGTGAGTACGTTGGTCTCTGAAAATGTATCCTAGAAGTCTAGGGGTTGATCTTTAATTTCTTTTCCTGTCTGTTAATCTCCACTAAACAGAATTCTCTTTAGAAGTTGAGGATCTACTCTATTCTTCCAGGTAAATCCTTGGACATACTCCCTAGAGAAATTCACTAGGCTGCTCGTAATTGTCCCTAGTATGACCTTGAATTCATTCAAAGGACCCATTCATACAGAATGACACTATCAAGTTTTAAATCACCCAAAGATACCTCATCTCCATATAAGTTCATACAAACGATATGGATAATAAAAAGCACTGTCTTTCAGTTAATGGGACAAGATTACGTTTGGGAAAACAAAATGAGCAAAGTGAAAAATCAACTGGCTAATATTAGAAGTCTATAAAATGCACTTGTGGTTAAAGAAAAAGACTGTGTGGTATTTATAGACTGAGAAAGTATATAACAAAGGGTGGAATGATTAATTCCTTCTTCCACTGTCATTGGAAAGCCAGAATTTCATATGGGTATGATTATTTTCTCTCTCCTGAGCAATTTCGGCTTTTGCTATGATGGTAGCATCTAAGTCTCTCCTTGGTCAGTGATGTTTTTGTGTTTTCAAATATTTGGAGTTCTTAGTGGTTGGTTTGCTGTGGGTTTTTTTTGTTGGTTTGTTTTGTTTTTTACTTCATGTGTTTGTTTCCTGATTCTCTCTTAAGCTATGGTATAGGAGGAATCATTAGATTTTTTAATTTTTTAATTTTTATTATTATTTATTTATTTTTATTTTTCATTATTTTTTTATTTTTTATTTTTTTATTTTTT
>NW_010197453.1:7562-19410 GCF_000695765.1 Mesitornis unicolor | reverse complement strand
GCAGGAGACCGCGGCTGCCTGGCGCTGTAGGATCCGCGCACACAGAAGTAACCTCGGCAATTGCTTCAGCCCTGAGAATGTCAAAAAATAACGGGGGGGGGAAGCTAAAAAGAATCCCAAACTTCACCACGACTTCCAGAGCAGGAAAGGTACATATTACAAGGAATAAGTTTTGTTGTTGGGGTTGTTGTTTCTGATGGTGGTGGTTGTTGTGTGTGTGTGAAGTCCTTTTAAATACTGTCGGTTCAGAGCAAGCAATGGTGAGAGCAGCAGCTGTGTGAGGACTTCAGCTGTCTCCACACTCCTCGGGCTGTCTAGGGCATCTCTCAGTGGCCCTCCTCTGCTAACAACACAGTCAGCAACATCCAGGCCAGGAGCGGCAGGAAGAGAACGCTGCGATGGCGATTGCTCTGAGTGCTGCATGAGAGAGGATTCACAGCACACAATCAAGTTAAGGTTTCGTTTTTATTATGGTTCTGAGTTCAAGACACATAACATCAAAGAAAGATTTTTGCTTTTGTCCAATTTTAGTCTTTATTCACCTGGTCAGCAAGTGAAATAGTGCTGGCACATACAGCTAGATGGTTGTTTTGTACTAGGTGGTACTGGTTCATTATGATCCCAGTAAGAAAGGCACCCAAACTCTGAAGTATCACATAAAATACCATTTATTTGAGCTAACACTATAACAGAGAGGGCAATATAGATAATCTTACATTCCTTCGGGTGCTGGGAACCCTGACCTGTGCCAGCATCAACCAGGTCTCTGATCAAGGTGCAGCATGTCATGCAGATCCTGCCCATGGAAGAGTTACAGCATTTTGATCATTCAAGCTCTTTCAGGATTTTTGTACAAGAAAACAACTCTATATGTCATTTTTACTGCCAGGCAGAAAGGATGTTCACACAGGAACCTCCTGCTGCATTTCCAGATAAAGGGCAGGGGTCACACAGGGAGCATATTCAACAGCTCCGGTGCAATCAAGGAGGTAAATTTATGCCACACTGCAGGGGACACAGTTCCACAGGGGCCTGGAGGGCAGGCTGAGTAGGTACAGGCCTAACTTACATGGGTCACTGATCCTCAATGTACAATGGTCTTGTGGTTAGGATCACTACAGATGAGCAGATAGCAAAGCCCACTGTAGGAAGTGCTATTAATTCTCATACATGATAATTCGCAAAATTAGTTCTCCATAGGTGGGAAAAACTGGAGACTGAAATAATCCACAGATTTCTGGTAATTTTTATTATTTCGTGTCTTCTCTAGCTTAGAGCAAGCGACAAAAGTACTCTAGCAATGCAGAGGTGATGTAGTCTCTCAGTAGCACAGTGGACAGTTAAACACAACCTGCCCTACTCACCGGGCATATCCTTTTTCCCCTTGTTTTTCTTCACCTTTCTCCACAGTTCCCTCAGGACTTTGGAATCCACCAACAATTATTTATGCTCTCTCCTCAGGATGTATGAGTGTGAACTGTACAATTAACGTCAACAATCAAACAAATTAAATTTCCTAATGAGCCAGATTTGCTAACATTATAGCTGTTAATACAGCCAGAAACAGCTATCCTCTTGAAATACATTAGCATTTCTCTAGTTTGACCACAATGTTCCACTTAAGGAGGAAGGAGACAACTTTTATATATGCAGATAACCTAACAAACACTTCATTTGGTAGCTGGGAAACCACATGGTCACCAATAAATACAGAACATCCCTATTAAAGTGCATTAAAATGCAGTTAGGTTCTGTGAAATGTCAGTGAGGAAAAGCAATCAATAGAGTTCAGATGAATCTCTTAATGGCAGGGACTTAATTGCTGTTTTAAACAAAGTTCGGTGATTCTTGGCAGCTCATTTTTATAAAAACAATAGAGTAAAAAAATGAAGTTAGAACATCCTACAAAGTAATTGTAAAAAAAAACCAAACAACAACCAACCTCTGTGCTTCTCTTCATTTTCTCTTCATTCTTTTTTCTGGCTTCTTTTATTTCTGATTTAAATGACATGCTAAAATCTTTGCCAGAACAGGACTTGTTTTCCACTAAAAATATAAATAGTTTCCTTCGGGTCAGTAAGTTAACAGTCCGTGCTTAAATGTTCCATTAAAATGAGTAGTTTATAAAAGCCTCAACTGCTTCAGCTTTTGGTAGGTTAATAAAAAGGATACTTACAAATTCTGCATAAAACTAGCACAGCATTTCGCGTAGGCATACTCATATCTAAAATAGTTTTTATAGGATAGAACTAATTAAGCAAAACCAGTTAAACTGAAGTTCATCCACAGACATGAACTTGCTGTTGAACAAAACCTTTGTTTTCTTATACTTACCCAAAATAGCTTTAACCAAGTTACAAGAGTAACTGCACCCACACCCAAAGTGCAAGTTATTTTCAGCAACTGTTTTACTGTGCTAGTCTGGATCTTTGCTTATCAAAGACTTTACATTCTAAACCTTTGAAGATAAGATTAACATGCAATCCATTGAACACTGATTAACAGCCATCACAGTTAACCATTAAGTCCTTGGATAGCACTACATGAACTCTTGCATGGTATAACAGTGAGTTCTGATGCATCTTAACGTACTTCTGCTTTTCTTGAAAGTTGTCTGAGATCTCAGCAACTTTATTTTAAGCCTGTCCTTATTCTAATCTTGTTTGCTCCCCGCAGTTAAAAACACGACCGAAGGATGGTGATGAGATCAGGGAGGGAAAACTGGCTCACAGTCTCGCAGAGTGACTCACGCTCTCAGGAAGAAGCTTTAGTTAGACACTGCTGAGGCTCAGCCTTAAGAGGTCAGTCGCTTTTCTCTTCCTCCTCCCTACAGGAGCGCAATTACTCCTTGTTAGCCAAATAATAAGTATTTGTCAGGGAGGAAAGATTACACATTTAAACTGTTACTAATTGGTTTTTTTTATGCCACTGAGTCAGTTAAACTGCCACCAAGGAAAGAATTCAGACACATCAGCAACTCCCGCTTTTCTACTCACTGATAGGCCAGAGAAAATCTTTCTGAACTGTGGCTGGACCAGTCATTTTCATTCTCTTCAGGGAAACTGAATTGAGGCAAACGGAAACTGAAGACCATTAAGCCAACTTTGTAGCAAAGTATGTTTGTATAGTATCTGCCATTTCACAGCAGTGTTTCTGTAGAAAATGTTTATTTTCTAAAGCAAATGTCAGTGTTCATGATCAATGTGTTATAGTTTCTGGACAGAGTAGTCCCACCACAAAACATCTCAAGGAAGCGCTGGGGGACAGAGTGAAAAGCAGTAAGTATGTTTGCTATTATACCAGAACCCAGTACTTAAGCCATTTGAGGAATTTGTTTTTTCTATTATTTTTAAATACTTATAAAAGTTTTATGTCTGGCTTCACACACGCCTCAAACATTCACACTGAAACTAGGTAGAAATTAAGCATTTAAATTATTTTAGATGAAACAAGAAGCAGCGTTAGATGCTGAATCAGAGTGGCAGCTCAGTGTCCTGGTTTTACTGGAACAGAATAATAAAATCAATCTTCTGTTCAGGAAAGCTGCATTTCTAAGGTTTCAGTACTCTATTTCATGGGAATAAAATTGCTGAGACACTTCTAGTTTTTGGCTGGCACTGGTATGCAGCGATGAAGGTCTTCCGCACTCTGGAGTTTGGCCAAAAGGGGCTGGGAGGTGGAGGGAGGGAGAGCAAAAACCAGGGCAGCTGACTCCAAGCTGGCCACCCAGATTATTCCGTACTGTAAATGTCATGCTCACTCAAACTGGGGAGTTTGCTGGGAATGCCCTCCTCTTTCCTTGGTGGCTCCATCATAGGAGGGTCTCACCCATCATTCTACTTCCCAGACCTACTCCCCAGCTTATTGTAACCATCATAGTTTGTGATCACTGTATCGGCTGAGTATAACTCTGTGTACTTTATGTTAATACTGGGCTTTATTATTATTTTATTAAATCTGTTTCTATTTCAATCCATGAGTCTCCTTTCCTTTTCCTGATTCCCCTCCCTGGGTGGGTGGAAGTCACTGGGTGACAGAACTGTCTAAACAATTACAGTCTCTCCTACAAAAAAAATAACAACATAAAAACCCCAAACTTAATTATCCATCCGATTCTAAGACTTCTAGAGCAATCTTTAAAGCACACCTACTTTACTACAGTTATCTGCTCTTTATACACATATGCACAAAACATGCATTTCTATTCAAACTTGGCAAAAGAAACAACAAAGAGGTCAATCACAGAGCATTAGGTTACCTTTCAGTTCCTCCCTGCTAGCACACATCTTACGCTACACTTGTAGCTGATAAGGCATTTCTCACCAAGCTACAGAACTCACCGTAGAACAAAATACCACAGATACCTTACTGGCAGAAATTAAGAGGAAATTAAATCCCAGATGTGTACTGCAGTAACCACCAGGTTTTGGGATGGAAACTGGGGAGACAAATGGTCCATGGAAAAAGCCATTCAAGCAGGGTTAGTGTAAAAGACTGTCAATCAATATTGACTCAGTGTCTGCAAGACCAAAAGGAGATTAAAAACCCAATTACTAATTACTATATGGGGAGTTTCTATCCTAAACATCTTCACACCTAAGTAGCTGAGAGTGAAACGAGGCAAGAGGAAACAGCTGCAGAGGTAGGAAGATCAACCAAGGCTGGTTGAGAGTCCAAAGGGTGGGAGTAGGAGGTATTTGTCTTGTGTCCCTCATCCCTATGGTGCAGAACACTTTGCCTAAAATACTTTAATTAGTGGTGCATCTGTTGTTTGTAAGTCAGTAGATGAACAAGATCTTCTCCATCAGGACACAGGCTGAACATGCAGAATCTTTTCCTGTGCATAGATGGTAATTCAGTAGCAGCCGCAGGTTTTATGCCCATTAGCTCCCCTATCTGACAGTAACCCTAGAGATACATAGAAGATCATTAATTAGAGTTAGGCCAGTTATCCTGCTTGCTTCTTGAGTCAAACGGAGAACTCAGTCTAGACCTGCACAATTATTCATACATCATGCTAAATATCAATGCTGAATATTAGAAGGGAATCAAATGACTGGCAAAAGGAAGATCTCGAAACCAATTCTTCAGATTTTTCAAGACTATCTAGACTCTCAGATCTCTGCGCAACATGTTAAACAGTAATAAATTGCTTCCTGTTTAATTAGGCACTGCAATATTCTCTGCTCAGGGCACCTCCCTTTCCCCTGCCCCAATCCCATTATACTTTGGTAAGATAGCATCTTTATCCAATTCGCACTGTTCAAACAGAACCAGGACCTTAATTTCCTGTGCGCTGCCCTGCTCAATCGCTGCTTCCTCCTCCTTTCTCACCGCAGTTTCTTGAGATGAGACTCCACGCATCAGCTCAGCAGCCCCCAACTGGAGGAGCTCACAGGGCACTCAGGTGGTTTCCATGGTTCACTGGAAGAAGGTAAAGTTCAGGCAGGGACCAGCCCTGCATCTGATTCTCACTGGCCATTGCTTTAGACCCAAGTCCCCAAGCACAGCTATAGCAGCGATATTCACAGCTTGCTCACATGCACAGATTTATTAAGCGTGCATACACATCATATACCAAATCACATGAGGATGCCTCTTCCAAGCCTACAGAACCGAGGGGGTGGGTGTGGATGAAAAAATAAAAGTAAACACTTACCTGAGCTGCTGCTGGCAAGAATGCTCAATCACTACTGCAGAACAAGATAATGATTCCTAACATTCAGTGACGAGCGTTATATACACTAGCACACACAATTTAAAGACAAAAATGTAGTGTACAGTTGACAATTTTGTCCAGCAGGTGTTGCTGGAGACTACAAAACACATTAAAGACAAGGTCAAGCTGGTCAGCTTTTGGCAGGGGGTCAAACAACACATGGCTGAAATACTATTTTCAAATATACAAGTTGTGCCTACCTCCATTTCTGGGTGGAGGCAAAGCTTGTCTATTACTTCATTAAAAAACCCTGTAGTTAGTAAGTTTTTCAGGTTCTACATCTTAATAATTCAGATCCACCCCAACTGAAATAAAACATCTTTTTAGGCAGGTGGTAATCAACAGATGGAGGGAGGGAGCAGGAAATCTGTGAGCCAACAGGACAAGGTCAGGTTGGACAGGGCTCTGAGCAACTTGCTCCAGTTGCAGATGTCCCTGCTCATTGCAGCGGGGTTGGACTCGATGACCTTTACAGATCCCTTCCACCCCAACCCATTCTGATTATGACACTTGGAAACTGGAAAGAACTAAACAAACCCACAACTGGACAAATGCCGTTTATCAATAGCTTAACAAAAACAAAAGACTAAGATGATCTTCATAATTCCAGCTCGTTAACGCTGTGAATTCATGGCAAAAATTGCTGGGATTGCAATTGATACGCAATCTAAGAAAGCAGAACAACAGTTTCTAGCTACGCTACAGTTTCCAACTGAAAGTGCTAACTTCTCTTTACAGACAGACTCCTCGTCCATCCGCTGGCCTTCATAGCTAATCATGGACACTGCTGGTCCATTATATCACAATGCTGTTTTCTGGAAAAAATATTCTTCAAGTAAATCCAATTTTGTTTTGATAGCAATGCCATACATGGAATTTCATACAGTATTTGAATACCATATGTGACTCAAAATATATAGCATTTCTGATTTGATTAGAGAGGTTTAGCCTGCAAAACAACAAAAAACTAAGGACTATCAGTATTTCTACAGATAATCCATGGAAAGGTTTGATTCACAAGATGAATTATCCAAAAAGTTCAATAATATCAATCCTTGATATTTGAAATTCACATTAAGAAGTTGGGGGGTTAACACTATTTTTGTTTGTTTCCAACAAGAACCAGTTTTGTACAGTCAAATGGAAGATAATTCACCCGTAAATCAATAGTTTAGATGGAACAATGTCAGAATATTCTTTTGGAAGGCAGCACTCGTCAGTGTGAAGTGGTGTCGTGTCTTTACAGGAAGCTAGTTCTGAAGAGCTTGGGTCCACCACACCACCCTCTCTTTGGGCTCAGGATGCAGCAAGACTAAGTAACGTTGTCCCATAACATACCATTAAAAGATGCATTACAGACACTGGATTTATGTTCAAAGACAGAAGACAAAGCAGCAGACAAATAGTAGAGGAGGTGAGGATATTAAATACCTGCTTTCAGTTGGTTTTATGTTCTCTTTCTACGTAGTTCTTCAAGTCAGGTGCTCTGATCAAAAAAAGTTAAGGGACTATACTACCTCTGTGCTAGAAAATAAAGCCAGATGAATTCACAAGAAAAATGGTTAAACATTAAATGTTAACCATTTAATTTTGTGTAACATATGTGCCACCCAACTCTGCTTGCTTCTTAAATTGAGATAAAGCTTTCTTCTTAAAGTGCTGAAGCTCATCTTTTCACACCATGCTTGGTAGAATTTCTTCAGCTGACATCTGACTTCCTACATTGCGCGATTAAGAGCTGCTTCTTCCACCTGAAAAGGTGGCTCGCTTAACTACATCCAAGTTTTGCCCAAATGCTGTTTCTGCAATAGATTTGTAACCTACCAGAACTACTGTAAGATTGTTTCTATTAAAAAAGAAAACCCCTTAAATGTCAGCAAAAGCAGATAGCACTTCTCACTCAGCAAGCATCTGAATCATGAATCACTGGATGTTGGGAGTATTCATAACATGGCACACTTTCCAAATTTTCTGCCTCTTCCCACTGGTATCTGTTGGGGTCAGGATTCTCAGCCTCACCACTGGCCTCAGGAAAGCTTATGAAAATTTGAGGTAAAATTTCACCATCCTTACTGCTCCCATAAACCACTTAAAAACCCTGAAGTTCCTGTTTAAACATTCTCCTTGGCACACAGAAGAAAGTTAAAACATCCAAAGCCACTTCAGTTGCATGGTTGAGGTTGGGCATCCCTTCCACAGCAGATACAAAACCTGTGACCAGCAACAGAGTAGAATCATAAAATCATTTCAGTTGGAAAAGATCTTTAAGATTGAGTCCAACAATTAACCTAACACAGCCAAGTCCACCACTAAGCCGTGTCCCTAATTGCCACATCTACATGTCCAGAGATGGTGACTCCACCACCTTACTAGGCAGCCTGTTCCAGTGCTTGACAGCCCTTTTAGCAACAAAAGCTTTTCCTAACATCCAATCTAAGCCTCTCCTGACACAACTTGGGGCTGTTTCCTCTTGTCCTATGTCCTGTTACTTGTTACTTGGGAGAACAGCCCAACGTGCACCTTGCTACAGCCTCCTGTCAGGTAGTTGTAGAGAGCAATAAGGTCTCCCCTCAGTTTCTTTTCCTCCAAGGCTAAACAGCCCCTGTTCCCTCAGCCCCTCCTCAAAGAACTTGTGTTCCAGAACCTTCACCAGCTTCGTTGCCTTTCTCTGGACACGCTCCAGCACCTCAATGTCTTTCTTTTATTGAAGGACCAAAAGCTGAACACAGTATTTGAGGTGTGGCCTCACCAGTGCTGAGTACAGGAGCACAATCACTTTCCTAGCCCTGATGGGCTACACTATTTGATACAAGCCAGGATGTTATTGGCCTTCTTGGCCACTTGTGCACAACGGTGGCTCATGTTCAGTTGGGTGTCAACCAACAACTCCAAATCCTTTTCACCAGGCAGCTTTCCAGCTGCCAAAGCCTATAGGCATTGCATGGAGTTATTGTGACTCAAGTGCAGGACCCGGTACTTGGCCTCATCGAACCTCATACAATTGGCCTTGGCTCATCAACCCAGACTGCCCGGATCCCCTGTAGAGCCTGTCTACCCTCAAGGAGATGAGCACTCCTGCCCAACTGGTGTCATCTGCAAACTTCCTGAGGGTGCACTTGATCCTCTTGTTCAGATCACTGATAAAGATGTTAAACAGGACTGACTCCAATACTGAGCCCTGGGGAACACCGCTTGTGACTGGTGGCCAACTGGATTTAGCTCCATTCACCACCACTCTCTGGGCCCTGGCCAGTCATCCATTTTTTTTGCCTAGTGAAGAGTACACCTCTGCAAGCCTATAGAGCTACTGTGTACAGCTTGTTTGCACAGCGGTACCTGTACTGACATTACAAGCCTCTGAAAATGAGTGATGCAAGAGCACATAATTATCATGGGTAGATCAAATTTACTTACACTATAGAGGAAGAAAGGCTTATTAAGTTTGCTGATCCCTCACCAGCTGATACTTATTGTTTAGAAGTGTGCTTTAAGATACATCTCATTTAGTGTAGATAAACATTGAAATGTTCCAACAAAGCCATATGAGATATTCCAAGCTCTCGCAAACAAGACTATCACACAAAGTAAAAACTTACAGGTCTTCCAGTCTATCAGCTTTTTACTGATGAGAACTGCATATTCAGAGAATAAAGTTACCTAAACTAAGTCTCTGAATTTCAGTTATATAGGAATAGCATTGAGAACTTACAAATAAAAGACTTGGCAGTTTTCATTTGCTAATTGCAAAGTTAAAATTTATGATAGTCCATTTAATTCACATACAGCTTCTCTGATTGTCACTTGTGACTCTTTTCAATACAGCAAATGTAAAAGCTTCCCAACGTATTTTATTGATTTTACTGTATCTCTCTTCTTTATGTGAGGTAGAACACAAAATGCACAACTATTTTGCATTCATGCCACAGAACATGCTGTTATTGCGCTGCCTGGACTATTCCAATTCCTCCCGCTGCTTTCCTCCCAACTTTTAAATATGCAGTTCTCTTCCCATTCTCAGCAATTTATGAGTTTTCCTCCTCACCTCAGATCCAGGTCACAGAACCACAGAACGTTAGGGATTGGAAGGGACCTCAAAAGATCATCTAGTCCAATCCCCCTGCCGGAGCAGGAACACCCAGATGAGGTTGCACAGGAAGGCGTCCAGGCGGGTTTTGAATGTCTCCAGAGAAGGAGACTCCACAACCTCTCTGGGCAGCCTGGTCCAGTGCTCTGGCACCCTCACTGAGAAGAAGTTTCTTCTCAAATTTAAGTGGAACCTCCTGTGTTCCAGCTTGTGCCCATTACCCCTTGTCCTATCATTGTTTGTCACCGAGAAGAGCCTGGCTCCATCCTCGTGACACTCACCCTTTAAATATTTATAAACATGAATGAGGTCTCCCCTCAGTCTCCTCTTCTGCAAACTAAAGAGACCCAGCTCCCTCAGCCGCTCCTCATAAGGGAGATGCTCCACTCCCTTAATAATCTTTGTAGCCCTACGCTGGACTCTCTCCAGCAGTTCCCTGTCCTCCTTGAACTGAGGGGCCCAGAACTGGACACAATATTCCAGATGCAGTCCTTCTTCAGTTTCATCTAGTCCTCCATCTTCAGTCATAGGTTCCACTTCACATCTTCCAGGGGCTTCATCTTTCTTTCCAACACGCAGTGCCGTTTCTGAAGGTGCAGAGACAGACTGCTATAGACACTAACACAGACTGTGCTGCTTCTCTCCTAACGTACCTCCAGGGAGTAAGTTATGTCAGTTCCACTCTCATGAGGAAACCACGAGCATTATGCAGGACTTGCCACTGCATGTTCCTGACTTAATATTTTACTTAACTTTATAGTTGTGGAAGTAAGTGTTAGACAATATTAAACAAAGCTTTTAACTTTAATATTCAAATTCAACACTAGTAAGAACAAATAAAGCACAAATAGTAAACATCATTTACACTAAAATTAATGAAGAGTCAAGCCAGTAATTAAAACAGTTCTACTTTTTAGCAACATCTGTCAGCCTAGGTCCAACATCAGTACAGGTTCTGACTGCCACATTCAGTTCATTTTGGAACTTAAAACTGGATAGTTGAGCTCTGCCTGTTGGCATCTCAGACTGCACTTTCAGTATAGTATATTATAAGCACAATCAAACTTATGTACATAAGCAATGAAGAACAACCTGAACACTTACAGTAAACAATTATTTACAAGTACTCCAAACATGAAAAAATATACAATAGCCTCAACAACAGGCAACTGAAGAGAACACCAACATTTAGAGAATCTTATTAGAAAGAATTACAAAACATCAATAGCCAAGACATTAACAATTGCACTACACTAATACAGAGTCCAAATATTAAAACGGTGCATTATTTCACAATGCACTAGCTTTGAGAGAAAAACGCTGCCTTCACTAAAATGCAGCTTAGATTTGTTTCACGTCATTGTTTTAACAAGAAGCCTATTAACACAATAATGATTGTTTTAATGCTACACAGTTTACAGCGAGAACAAGCTAAAAATAGCAGCAGTTCCACATGGCACTTAATTCCACAGGTTTAAAAGCTGTGGTTTATGCAATGCCTACAAAGTGCTCCCAGTTGAATATACAAATAAAATTCACAATAAAAGTCTACCTGACATCAGGTACATTGAGTGTAGGTGGCCTTAAAGCCTGTCTTTCAAAATGTATTCCCCTCTGCTCCAAAAAAAAAAAATCAGTAACTAATAAAGCAAGGCCCCCTCCCTCCCTCTTAAAGATCATTAGGGATATTACTTCTTACTACAATGCTGTAACACTACAAAGCAGCACACCACTACAGTGGTTAACCCTGGGATGATGTAACATCTAACAGTGTAACTGAAAGGCTTATGGATTCACATCCAGGATCTTCTGAAGACAAGATAGTCACTGAGTCCATTAACTCAAATGGTTAATACAGCTCATCAGCCATACTGTACAAGTAAAAACCCAGAAGCAATTCCTGTAAAACTAGTGACATTGATCAAAGACACGACAAGAAACCAGGAATTGAATGCTTCCTTTAATTACTTAGGCTTCAGTCCAGTAGAGATGCTATAGCCATCCTCAGTAGTTCTTTTTGACTTCATAGTTAGTATATAGTGAGA